>NC_083326.1:32043080-32343080 GCF_963455315.2 Globicephala melas | reverse complement strand
AAGGCAAATGCTATCAGCCATAAAAGGAGAAATGGAAGAGTAACACAATAATAGTGGGGGATTTTAATACCCCAATTTCATCAATGTAGAGATCATCCAGACAGAAAATCAGTAAGGGAAACACAGGCCTTAAATGATACATTAGACTAGATGGACTTAACTGATATTTATAGAGCATTCCATCCCAAAGCAGCAGAATACAGATTCTTCTCAAGTGAACATGCAACATTCCCCAGGATTGATCACATGCTGGGCCACAAAGTGAGACTCAGTAAATTCAAGAAAATTGAAATCATATCAAGCACCTTTTCTGACCACAGTGTTACGAGATTAGAAATCAACGACAAGAAAAAACTGTAAAAAACACAAACACGTGGAAGTTAAACAATATGTCACAAAACAACCAATGGATCACTGAAGAAGTCAAAGAGGGAATCAAAAAATACCTAGAGACAAATGAAAATGAAAGCACAATGATCCAAAACCTATGGGATGCAGCAAAAGCAGTTCTAAGAGGGAAGTTTATAGCAATACAGTCTTACCTCAGGAAACAAGAAAAATCACAAACAATCTAACCTTGCTCCTAAATCAACCAGAGAAAGAAGAACAAACAAAACCCAAAGTTAGTAGAAGGAAAGAAATCATAAAGAGACAAAGAAAACAATAGAAAAGATCAATGAAACAAAAAGCTGGTTCTTTGAAAAGATAAACAAAGTTGATAAATCTTTAGCCAGACTCATCAAGAAAAATGGGAGAGGGCTCAATTCAGTAAAATTAGAAAGAAGAAAGGAGAAGTTACAACAGACACCACAGAAATACAAAAGGTCATGAGAGACTACAAAACTATATGCCAATAAAATGGACAACCTAGAAGAAATGGACAAATTCCTAGAAAGGAAAAATCTCTGAAGACTGAACTGGAATAAATAGAAAATTTGAACAGACCAATCACAAGTACTAAAATTGAAATTGTGATTAAAAAACTCCCAACAAACAAAACTGCAGGACCAGATGACTTCACAGGTGAATTCTACCAAAGTTAACACCTATCCTTCTGAAGCTATTCCAAAAAATTGCAGCCGTAGGAAAACTTCCAAGCTCATTCTATGAGGCCACCATTGCCCTGATACCAAAACCGGACAAAGATACCATGAAAAAGAAAATTACAGACCAATAACACTGATGAACATAGATGCAAAAATCCTCAACAAAATACTAGGAATCCAAATCCAACAATACACTAAAAGGATCATACACCATGATGAAGTGGGATTTATGCCAGGAATGCAAGGATTTTTCAATATCTGCAAATCAATCAGTGTGATACACCACATCAACAAACTGAAGAATAAAAACCATAAGATCATCTCAATAGATGCAGAAAAAGCTTTTGACAAAATTCAACACATATTTATGATAAAAATTCTACAGAGAATGGGCATAGAGGGAACATACCTCAACATAATGAAGGCCATACATGACAAACCCAGAGCTAACATCATACTCAATGGTGAAAAGCTGAAAGCATTTCCTCTAAGATCAGGAAGAAGACAAGGATATTCATTCTCGCCACTTTTATTCAATATAATTTTGCAGGTCTTAGCCACGGCAGTCAGAGAAGAAAAAGAAGTAAAAGAAATCCAAATTGGAAAGGAAATAAAATTGTCACTGTTTGCAGACGAAATGATATTATACATAGGAAATTCCAAAGATGCTACTAGAAAACTACTAGAGCTCATCAATGAATTTGGTAAAGTTGAAGAATACAAAATGAACACACAGAAATCTCTTGCATTTCTATACACTAACAACTAAGAAATTAAAGAAACAATCCCATTTACCATCACATCAAAAAGAATAAAATACCTAGAAAGATAAACTTATCTAAGGAGCCAAAAACCTGTACACTGAAAAATATAAGATGCTGATTAAAGAAATTGAAGGTGACACATGGAAAGATATACCATGTTCTTAGATTGGATGAATCAGTATTGTCAAAATGACTATACTACCCAAGGCAATCTACAGATTTAATGCAATCTCTATTTAATTACCAATGGCAATTTTAACAGAACTAGAACAAAAAATTTTAAAATGTGTATGGAGATACAAAAGACCCTGAAAAGCCAAAGCAATCTTGGGAATCAGGCTCCCTGACTTCACATTATATTACAAAGCTACAGTCATGAAAACAGTATGTTACTAGCACAAAAATAGAAATATAGATCAATAGAACAGGATAGAAAACCCAGAAATAAACCCACACACCTATGGTCAATTAATTTATGACAAAGGAGGCAAGACTATACAATGGAAAAAAGACTGTTTTCAGTAAATGGTGCTGGCTACCAAACGTAAGGTAGATAGCTAGTGGGAAGCAGCCTCATAGCACAGGGAGATCAGCTCGGTGTTTTGTGACCGCCTGGAGGGGTGGGATAGGGAGGGTGGGAGGGAAGGAGACGCAAGAGGGAAGAGATATGGGAACATATGTATATGTATAACTGATTCACTTTGTTATAAAGCAGAAACTAACACACCATTGTAAAGCAATTATACTCCAATAAAGATGTAAAAATAAATAAATAAATAAAAATAAATGGTGCTGGGAAAACTGGATAGCTACATGTAAAAAAATGAAATTAGAACATTCTTTAACACCATACAAAAAATAAACTCAAAATGGATTAAAGACCTAAATGTAAGTCTGGATACTATAAAACTCTTAGAGGAAAATATAGGCAGAACACTCTGTGACATAAATCACATCAAAATCTTTTTTGATCCATCTCCTAGAGTAATGGAAATAAAAACAAAAATAAACAAATGGGACCTAATTAAACTCAAAAGCTGTTGCACAGCAAAGGAAACCATAAACAAAATGAAAAGACAACCCACAGAATGGGAGGAAATATTTGCAAACGATGCAACCAACAAGGGATTAATCTCTAAAATTTACAAACAGCTCATGCAGCTCAATATCAGAAAAACAAACAACCCAATCCAAAAATGGGCAGAAGATTTGAATATAAATTTCTCCAAAGAAGACATAGAGATGGCCAAGAGGTACATGAAAAGTTGCTCAACATCACTAAGTATTAGAGAAATGTAAATCAAAGCTACAATGAGATATCACCTAACAACAATCAGAATAACCATCATCAAAATGTCTACAAACAAATGCTGGAGAGGGTGTGGAGAAAAGGGAACCCTCCTACACTGTTGTTGGGAATGTAAATTGGTATAGCCACTATGGGAATAATATGGAGGTTCCTTAAAAAAATAAAAAGAGTTCATATATGATCCAGCCATCCCACTCCTGGGCATATATCCAGAGAAAAACATGGTTCGAAAGGATAGATGCACCGCAATATTCATTGCAGCACTTTTTACAATAGCCAGGACATGGAGGCAACCTAAATGTCCATCAAAAGATCAATGGATAAAGAAGATGTGGTACATATATACAATGGCATACTACTCAGCCATTGAAAAGAATGAAATAATGCCATTTGCAGCAACATGGATGGATCTGGAGATTATCATTCTAAGTGAAGTAAATCAGACAGAGAAAGACAAATATCATATGATATCACTTATATGCAGAATCTAAAAAAGTGATACAAAAGAACTTATCTACAAAACAGAAACACTCACAGGCTTAGAGAAAAAACTTATGATTACTAGGGGAAAGGGTGGGGGGAGGGATTGATTGGGAGTTTTGGATTGACATGTACACACTTCTATATTTAAAATATATAACCAACAAGGACCTACTGTATAACACAGAGAACTCTGCTCAATATTCTGTAATAACCTAAATGGAAAAAGAATTTGAAAAAGAATAATTACTTGTAAATGTATAACTGAATCACTTCGCTGTACACCTGAAACTAACACAACATTGTAAATCAACTATATCCCAATATGAAATGAAAATTAAAAAAATAACAAGCTCTGTAGAAAAAAAATGTTAAACATAAAATTATCATATGATCCATCAATTCCACTTCTAGGTATTTACCCCAAAGAATTGAAAACGGGTGTTCAGATAAATACTTGTACACAAATGTGCATAGCAGCACTATTCACAGTAGTCAAAAAATTGAAAACAACCCAATTTTAATCAATGGATTAAAAAAAAATTGGTATATCCACACAATTAAATATTATTCAGCCATAAAAAGGAATGAAGTACTGATACACACTACAATGTGGATGAACCTCATAAACACTGATCTAAGTAAAAGGAGCCAGACACAAAAGGTCACATGTTATGACTCCATTTACCTGACATATATAAAATCGGTAAATCCATAGAGACAGAACGCAGACTGGTAGTTGCCAGTGGCTGGAGTAGGGAGTAATGAGGAGTAATTGCGTAATGGTATAGGGTTTTATTTAGCGATGATTAAAATGTTTGGGAACTAGATAGCAGTGGTGGTTGCACACCATTGTTAATATGCTAAATGCTACTCAAACATTCACTTTAAAATGGCTAATTTTGTGTTATGTGACTTTCACAAGCTCAGTTTGGACAAAGGAAGTAGGATGAGGAGTGCCTTATCTCAAAAAATTAAACTGTAGGGAAGATTATTATTTTCTAGATTGGAGACTTAGCACATAAATATATTTGTGAGAATTGTGTGTAAAATAAAGTGTGTGTGTATGTATGTATATAGTATGTATATATCACATCTATTTTGACTGTCTAGAAAACTGTTTTGCTTCTTAATGCTTTTATATAATATAATGTTTTGGGTATAACAATATTATAGAAAAATGAGTTCTGGTTAGATAAGTTGTAACTGAGCCATGTAAGTATATTATGTGGTAATAATCTAAAAATTCATGACCAAGTGAGAAGGAATATGTAGGAATAAAAATGACATTTAAAAATGTTAAGTCCAAAATAATATCTGGGGATTTCTACACTTAAGATAATATTTGCCAAATGATTTTAAAAGATTCTTAAAATAAAAGGAGGTGGGAAAAGCAACAAGGTGAAGAAGAACCTCATCTTAGAGGGCCTCCCTCTGGCCAGCTGGAGGACTCTGCCCTCTGAGTGCATTTATGTGCAGGAGTGAGTGTTGCTCTTCTAGAAACAGAATGAGTGAAGGCTTGCCAAGAAGCCCAGCCCAGCCAGCAGCAGAGCTGTTATTAAGTTGTAGCCCTACAGCCTCCCAGTTTTATTTTATTGTTTCTGGGTTGAGAGTGCATGTTGTTCTTACGCAACTTTCTTTCCAAGCAATTAAGTCTCCCATCTCCCCATCCCAGAAGGCACAAAAAGGAAGTAAATAAGAAGGGGGAGGCAGAGCCTTGGTGGGGGCTTCCAGGTTATTTATTACTTTAATAAATCCGGGCTCCTCTCAGCCTGCCTCCGACTCCTGTTTCTGTCAAGCTTGCGAGGACAAATGTTCGCTTAATTGTAGGGTTTGTGGGCCGAGGTGGGCGCCAAGCACAGTTTATTGTCAGGGAAAGGCTGTTAAGTAAGATGATGTGATAGTGTTCTGGCCAATAAGTCATTAAACAGAAATTAAAAGCAGAAAACTTGCAAGGCGCCGCTCTCTAACTTGCATTTATTAACCTCTTTGGTTGTGTTTGGAGCCCAGAGGAAAGTGGGAGAAGGTTTAGTCAGAGGGGCAGGAGAGCAGAAGGGGCTTTGGAATGAGAGTCACTGGAGTGTCCTGCTGCTTTGAGGATGTGGCCCTAACCTGTTCCGTCACTGCCTGGGGACCAGAGGCTGCCCAACACCTGGTAACACATTCTCTTCTGTCATTTTACTTGATCTTATTCTCTCCTTGCAATATATGGGCACATTATTATTGCCACAGGAGAAGATGGCCAGGGGCCTTGAAACTTGCTCAGGTCACATCGTTGGGTGAAGGCCTGGCTGGGTCTGCCATGTGGCCACCGCTTCTCAGCTGCTAAGTTTCCCTGGGAGCAGAAACCTCTTACCTTAGGGAATCAGTCTGGGACTCCAGCTAGAGTTCATTTAGGCAGCATGGCATTCCCTTATGGATTAGATAATTTCTCCCCTCTGGGTTAATAGAGTAACTGAAGAACTTTGAATGATAGTCAGTAACTGACCACTGCTTCTAACAAGGAGACAAAGAAATCCACAGAGCAAATGAATCGTCAGGGAATGGAGATTTCAACTTGCTTTTAATTCTCAACTGCCATATCTTTGCCTATACCTTCCCACTTTGCTCTTTTAACCTCATCTCTTTTTAAATCTCTTCTGTATGTTGCTTCGCCTTGTTTGGGACTTTTCCTGATTCCCACTGTCTCAACTGTTCCCTTCCAATGTTCCTCTTAACCTTTGGTTTTGTTTCTTCTGTTCCTGTCTGGTAGTTTACTCATGTTTCTTCTTTCTACTCTCTTTTACATTTCTCGGTCTTTTCCTACCTTTCTGTCCCTTTCTTCCATTGCAACCTGCGTAAACATGAAATTGAAGGGTCAAATATATTTTCAGCACATATTGGTTGTATTAAACATATTAGATAGCTCTTAATTAAAAATAGCAAATATTGAGCATTTTATATTTCTCTAAGGAAAACAGCACCAAATAAATCAAATTCCTTTTCGTATGTAGCTCTTGATTTATTTTTTCCATGGAATCAGTAATTCTCAAAAGTGATTTCCTACCACATTATTAATCTGTTTGTAGCCTACCACAAGGCTTTTGAGCAAATAGAAAAAAAATTGATGCTCAACATATTTCTAATCCTGTAAAAATTATCTGCTCAATCCTATATTTCTTAGATTGCAGATGAACCTTATCTTCTCTTATTCAGTCCATAGCTGAGTGTTGTTTTTCTCCTAATAGTACACTTGAGTGTATGAAACTGTCATCCCAGCTCTTCCTTCAGTTTTAATGATGTTTGTTTCCACTACTGCTCTCTACTTATATTCTGCCTTCGTTAAGGAGAATTATCCGAAACTTGAAATAAGGCAGAAAGAATCCTGCATGCCCTTTCAATGTCAAACTGGAGCATTTTTTTTTTTTTCTTTTGCGGTATGCGGGCCTCTCCTTGTTGTGGCCTCTCCCGTTGCGGAGCACAGGCTCCGGACCCGCAGGCTCAGCGGCTATGGCTCACGGGCTCAGCCGCTCCGCGGCATGTGGCATCCTCCCGGACCGGGTCACAAACCCGTGTCCCCTGCATCGGCAGGCAGACTGTCAACCACTGCGCCACCAGGGAAGCCCTAAGTTTGTTCTTTTATTCCTTTTTTTTCCACTGACATATATCAGTTTGTGTGTGTGTGTGTGTGCGTGTGTGTGTGTGTGAAAACTAAGAGCAGTTTTATTTCTGTTTTCATCTTAAACATGTATGAAATGGTTAAGCATCCGAGGAGGTGAGTATATTATATATTCAATTTCATTTAGCCTTTAGGGAACTAGTTTATTTTAAATTTTTAATTTATTTTTATTTTTTTACTTGAATAGAATTTTATTTTTTATTTTATTTTGTTTGAGTATAGTTGATTTACAATGTTGTGTTAATTTCAGGTGTACAGTACAGTGATTCAGTTATACATGTACATATATTCATTCTTCTTTAGATTCTTTTCTCATATAGGTTATCACAGAATATTGAGTAGAGTTCCCTGTGCTATACACCAGGTCCTTGTTGGTTATATATTTTAAATATAGTAGTGTGTGTGTTCATCCCAGGCTTCTGATTTATCCCTCCCCACCTCATTTTCTCAACTCCTCTTTCAAATCAGCTTTGCCATCCTGCTGGTTCTTCATTAAAGTGTTAAATACATCTTTGACTCATCTCTATGAATTCATATGACAATGAATTTATTGAAAAATATTCTGATACCTTCAAATTTAGCTTTAGTGACACCTTATGCAGACACCTTCCCTTATTACTTCTGCAACATCTATCTCACCTTTCACGGAGTTTTTGTAATTGATTTAAGTTAGTTAATATCTCTGTATTTACAAAAAATATGCTAGTTTAGAGACAACATCTGTGTTGTATACTCTTCTGTACCCAATTCTTATCTATCAATGGAAACAGAGACAGCCTCCTTAAATGCTTATTGGATTGAATAGAATTGGACTGAATCTGTTTCAACTGTCTTCAGCTTTTAGCTGCTAACAATAGCTGCCTGGAAAGAAAGCTTTAACTCTCACAGAATATTAGTTTTTGGAGATCTCCATTATTGTTTCTTGGGAATATTTACACTGGCTACTGTTTGTTCTTGTAGCTGTCCATCTCTGGTCCAGTTTTCGAGCCCTTCCTGGAGTCTCTTTGTAAGCTGCAGAGCATATTTGAGTCATCTTGCTTACTGCCAGTAAAATGTTACTGGGGTTCCACCTCAGGGTGCTGGGCTTAAACTAACTGCATCATTCCTTCCTCATCTAGGAATTTTATCCACACTGGGATGGTTGCTGCCTGGAAATTAGAGAAAAGGTAACATTTATGCTCTTCTTTTTTGTTTTCCTATGTTGAAATTAACGTGTCATTGTGAAGATTCTAAACAGATGGGGAAAGGTCAAGGTTTCTTTGTTGCTAAGTTTGTTTCCATGGCTACGGTAATATGTGTGCAGTTTCAGAAAGCGTCATTTGTTTGGCTGTGGCGGCTCATTAGAGGAGGGAGGAGTCCCACATTTATGGTTCTGGGTGGTTTATTTCTCTTTTACTTTTCATCTTTCTCTGAGAACCATAGTGATAGGTTGGAACACGAATAAACCTGGTAGCCGTAGGTGGAGAATAACCACAACAGCTCAATACTTTCATATAAATAACCCAAACAATTTAACTGAGACAGCTGAGCCCAGATTAAATAAACTCCAGGTAAGATGAAGCAGTGTCTAAACAACCACTTCTCTGGGTTTTGCTTGTCTCAGGGCTCAGCACTTCGCACAGCACCTGCCCTTTCTGTTCTTCTAATTCCTGGTACTTTATTGCCAGTACCCAGGGGAGCCCCATTTTATTCTGGGTTTCCTGGGAAATGCTGTCTTCCATAACTGTTGCTTTTGTCCTTTCTCAGGCAGTTTTGCTGGAAGGCATTTCTGGATTGCTGCATGGAGCACGTGAAGAGGAGTATCTTGGATCAGACTGTGTTAGGACTAAGGGACCAAGTTAACCCCTAAGGAATCCTCATGGAGTGAAATGCTTGGATACGAATGTATGGCAAATTGAGATTTAATTCAAGCAGAATCCAAGATTCTGATATGGGTGAAACATAACAGTGAGGGTCGCTGAGCCTAAGGAAGGCTGGAAGTCAGACCCATGGTGGGCTGTCTGTCTGGCTGCAAGCAGCATCCCAGGCAGTGGCTAAAGATTTCAGGGATATGGCCTGGCTGCCAGGGAGAGAAGTTGACAAGGCAGGCTTTGAGGGATCTCAGCCAAGGGAGACTGAGGTTCAAATCAATGCTTCAACTTCAGTGAACACATGGAGTTGGCACTGGTGCCATGGATAGCATTCCAGACTTAAAAAGAGCCAAAGTAATTCCAGACTCCACTAGCCAGTGGGTCCATGCTGTCCACCTTAGCAAAGTGCTTCCCACCTTGATAAAAACTCATTTTAGACCTGTCACAGTCCTGGGATTTATTTGTCTCTGCATTCCCAGCATCTAGCAGCAGGACTCTTTCTTAGCAGGGTTCAGTGAGCATTTGTCAGTGAATGTGTGATGTGGGAGGGCTGAGCCTGAGTGGTGAAGGATTTGTACCTCTCACTTGGAGCAACCAAGAGAGCCAAGAACTGAGAGCTGCCACCATCCCTGTCAGGAGCACACCCTCCCTCTGTTCTTGGTCTCTCTGGATGCTAATGGGTGGTGGTTTCTAAGGTGAAATGTGACAAGAGGTGCACTAGAGTCACAGGAATGGGGCTTTTCTCCCTTATCTGCTACCAAGACTGGCTGATTCAGGACAGTCCTCACTATTTTCTTGCCTCAGTGTCCTCATCGATCCAATTCAGGGCTGGGCTTAAAGCCTCTGTTGTCGATCTTTTTAATGTATGCTGAAATCAACAGCAGAAAATTGCCTGGTATCAGTTTTAAAATGAAATAAATCCATCTTAGTTAATACCTCCAACTGATACTATGAAAGTAACTCCATCTACATCTGATAGATGAGAAAAAGATGTCTGATTCTTTCCCCTGCCACTCTTTTTGTCTGGCCCACCACCATTTCAGGCCTGGTTTATTAATCAGTCTTCTCTGCCTCTGGTTCTTCTTCACCTTGGTATGTCCAGCTCACTGCTGTCAGAGTTATAATAGCAGACTATTACTTCTGTGCTCAGAAGAGTATTCTGTGCCCCACCATGCATAGAATAAAGAATAAACTCATTAGCTCTCTATTGAAAGCCATGTGCAAACCATCACCACTAGCATAAAATAGATAGCTTGGGGTTCTTTGCTCTCCCCCAAACTGGCCATTTTTTTCCCCCTGCCTGCTACATGCTTTCACATGCCCTCCTGCACACATACAAGCTGGTTTCCTGGTCTGAGGTGATCAACACCTCCCATGACACCTGGCTCACTTCTTATGCATTGATTGGCTCCCCACCAGCACTCTGGACATGCCTCTCTCATGGAATGTACCATATTACATTGACTTTATCTAGAGGGACAAAACTTATGTCACATTCATCTTGGGTCCCCAGTTCAAGGCATATACATTTGATCAAACTGAACCAACTACATGTCTCTGCTCATACTGTTTCTCCTTTGGGAATCTTATTTTCTCTCAGGTCTTATTTTCTCCCTTAGCCGTGCTTCTCTCAACCCTGCTGCATTCTGTGACTGGTGAGCTACTTTTTATCTTATACTTGCTGCTTATACATCACCTCTTTTGTGAACCCTCACCTAGGTCTCTCCCACCATTTAACTTCATTGCAAGCAGTTGGTGGAAAGCAGCCAGACTACTCAGGATCATGTTCCTAGACCCTAGCCCAGGCTCTTGATACACATTTGTGGAATGAATATTATTAGTTTTTGTTTCTAAGTTACTTTAAATTTCATAAAATTCTTTTACCTTAATCATCTCTTTTTATAAAACAAGGAGATTATATAGGTATGGTAAGCAATGTTAACCTTTTTTTAATACATAAAGAGATTGAGATTCATACAAAATGGAACCCAGACAAGATCAGAGTTCAAAAGCCAATGTGGGATTCACACTATTATATTTTACATAAACTGAGTTTTTTGTAGTTGTTGTTTGTTTCCTTTTTTACTATTTCTATAATGAGATAGTCACCAGAGTCCTCTTCTCATGGACTCTGGAAATCCTACCTGGGATCACCTCAAGCCTTCAACATGATGCTTTCGCTCACCCCCAGGCTGTGTGACCTCCTACTTCTCTGTTAGTTGGCAGGTCACCTGTGTGACATGTATGGCAAGAGGTGCCTGACATTTGGGGAGTTCCTATGTGGTAGGAATTTCATATTTACTATGCAGTTCTTACATAAACCCTTTGCTCTACCTAACTATGATCTTTTATTATTTCATGTTGTTATTTTGTAAATTCCTCTATGGGGAGTATAGGTTTTCGGTTATCATTTGTATCAACCTGCATATAAGAGAAACCAGACTGAAATTCTTATCTTCTGACTCTGATTCCATGGTATTTTCATCAGACCACACACTGTTTAATTAAGGAAAGGTGAGAGTTACAGCCTCTTAGACCTGGGCAGGTCACATTCTTAATAACACACATTTAAAAAATTCCTTGCCTTCTCTACCTTAAGAAATTTCCTTCTCCTCTTTGAAAACTGACAAGTAACCAACCAAACACAGAAATGAAGCATCATCTTTGGGCCAATTTGCTCTTCATAAAACCAGAAAAAGTATGATTTCTTTATCAGAAAGTGCATTTTTTTCATTCCAGTGAACAGCTCTATTTCAAAAGTAACTTTCCTTTGCCAGAAGAATGCCTTTGGTGCAAATACTGTGTTCTTAGATAAAGACAGCCTACCAGAGGCAAAATGACAAGGGAGGAATGGCATCCTCTTGGAAATACCTGGCGGGTATGTTGTTCTTGAATATACCTTCTATTGTGGGCAGTGGTTTGTTCTGTGAAGTTGAGGTATTAGAGAAAGTGGAATTTGTCTAATGACAAAAAGAGCATAAAATTTGGGGAAAAGGACAAGGACATTTCAAAGCTATTCAGCATCAGGAATTTCATGGAAGTTAGTAGACAGGATGTGTTAGAAGTAATGTGTGTTGTGGCCAAAATTACTCTGTATGTGGATTTTTCTAGATTTGGAAGGCCAGTTTGACTGTTCACATGATTACAAAGGACCCAACATTAAGCATAGATTAAGTAATGATCACTTTCTTGGAAAAGCTTGAGAACTGAATGAAATCCTAGAGTGATGGAATCGTTGAATTAAAAGGCTGCAAAGAAAGCTTAGAGGATATCCTCTAGAATTATGTTTTTTAAATGATTGGTCATAACCGTTTAGTTAGGCATGAAATCAATTTAACAGCATTAAAAAAATTAAAATGGAACTGAACCTAAATAGCATAGGGCAATTCATATAACAAGATTAGATACTGTTTCATGAAAATAATTTTTACTCACATAAACACACACACATACACACACACACACACACACACACACACACACAGAGTGTTTGATTTAAAATATATTTATACATGTCTTACAGTGGGTCATGTCAAAATGTTTAAAAATCACTACCCTAGACCTAAGTTCCAGGAGAACAGGGAAGAATCTGTTTTGTTTTGTTTTTCCCTATCA
Source organism: Globicephala melas (assembly GCF_963455315.2). Classification (NCBI taxonomy): domain Eukaryota; kingdom Metazoa; phylum Chordata; class Mammalia; order Artiodactyla; family Delphinidae; genus Globicephala; species Globicephala melas. Next base: position 32,330,358 of record NC_083326.1, on the reverse strand, counting down.
CTGAACGTCCTATGTCTAGCACAGTACTTGACCCAAAACAAGGTAAATATATGTCGACTGGTCTAGACCACCCCTGTTATCATATTACTGTGGCCCAGAAAGGTGAAATGTCTTGCCTAAAGTCACAAAACTGGTTAGTGAAAGAATCAGGAGTTCTTGGTACTGAGTCATGTTTTACAATGCTTTCTACTCCATCCTTCAAAGAAAAAAAAAATTCTTCATAGAATTGTCATTGTATTGGCAATTTAAACTGTTTTCCCTTATAACATGAATCCCTTTTCTAGAAATTTGACCTCTTCCTGATCCCCCCAGTCCTTCCTGGTTCTGCCCATTACACCTGTTCCCCTTTGTCTTGGAATAATTGGCCCTGAGCTTAGCATCTGTCCTCAGACAATTGTTCATCATCTCATCACTCATTTAGCCTAGACTTTTGGTCACAGTGTCCTTCATCTTGGTCCCTGCCATGTTGTCTTAGATCTCAAGCCCCATAACCTGGATCATCATTAACTCATACTTTTTTCTATTAATTTTAATTAGTTGCAATGATACTAGTTGCATTCTGCTTTCTTCTACTAATATTTTAAATGATAAAGTGTCTAATGAGGATAAGGGTCCTTTTCTTTTTTTTTTGTCCACACTGTGTGGCTTGCGGGATCCCCGACCAGGGATAGAACCCGGGCTCCCCTGCAGTGGAAGCACAGAGTCCTAACCACTGGACCACCAGGGGATTACCTGTAAGGGCCTTTCATACTCTGATATATTATGATAATTGCAGGGAAAACATGCAGGTATTAGGCAAAGCACTCTTTTAATTGTACCAGAAGTACAACTCAATAAGGAAATATAAAGGAATAAGGAAAAATAAAAGGAAGGTATTTAATGGCTCCAGGCTTCGAGGCTCCACAGTTTGAATTTTGTTTCCTCCTGTGGTTTGATCTTATATTCTCCTTGATGAAGTTTGGCTTCACATATGTGCCAAGGGAAGTTGGCAGGTCTGGATTCACATACTTCAGATTCCCCAGTGGAAAAGAGAGCTGCCTCCTTTTAATGTCTGTATATCAACTCCAGAGATGAGCTCTAACTGGTCTTGCTTGGATCATTCTGTCCCTTTCTTGGTGTGCTGGGTTATATGATTGACAGTCCTACTATATCTCTCTTCTCTAGAACTTGCTGTTGGGAGCAGAAGCTGATTGACTGCCTCTAGTTACCACATCTCTGAATTACACCAGGCCACATTTTCACTGGGCTGCTCCCAGCCAATGACCAAGCACAGTGGGAATACTCAAACCAGACCATTTCTGTCTCCTGAGGGATTCCTCTAATGGGCTTTACTGAGTTCAGAGACCCCCCTCCCCCCACTCCACATTGGCCTGGCTGAGACTCTCTCAGAACTGCACTGTAGTCTGATGTCCTTCTACCCAATTCTTCCTTCCCTTTCTCCTTTTATAGATGTCAAACCTCCATCATGGTCTACACGAAGTTTCTCCCTGCCTATTTCTACTGTCTCCTTCTTCGTCTTTCACAAGTATTTCCTCCAATAAACCTCTTGCTTTCTAATCCCGACTTGCTGTCTACTTCTGGGAGGATGTGAACTTATTCAGATTCGAATCACATAAAATGGGGATGAGATGATTCACCTAAAGAAGAGATGGCGGGTGTACAAAAGAAAACACATGCCCACTACAGGATTCATCTTTGGGTGTCTGTCAAGTATGGATCATGATGTAGAGAAGATATAGATTAAGTGCCAAGGTCAGAGCAATTAGGCCAGTTTCAAGCCCTCAGGTGTCTTCTAGAGGACATGATATTCCTAAGGGACAGTGAAGTCTCTAAGGATCAAGATAAAGACATCATGTCTTGGTTTTTGAATTTGTTAAAAGGGATTACTCTAGATGCTCATTCAGACTTGTTACATGTGTTACTGTGAGCCCTGAACAGACATCAGCCATACAGCAACTTGTGTTACTAACATTGCACTACCCACCTGATGTTCCCAGAGCCTGTTTTGCTATTTTTTTTTTTTTTTTTTAGCGGTACACGGGCCTCTCACTGTTGTGGCCTCTCCCGTTGCGGAGCACAGGCTCCGGACGCGCAGGCTCAGCGGCCATGGCTCACGGGCCCAGCCGCCCCGTGGCACATGGGATCCTCCCGGACCGGGGCACGAACCCGTGTCCCCTGCATCGGCAGGCGGACTCTCAACCACTGCGCCACCAGGGAAGCCCCTGTTTTGTTTATTTTTTAAATTAAAACAACAATAACAGAGAATTAAAACCTTCATCTACTCATCATTTGGAATTGACAAAAGCTAATGTTTTGTTATATGTGCTTCATATTTGTTTTTTGGTTGTTGTGCAATGATTCTACTTTTTAAGGGGAACTTTATCAGGACCAAGAAATGGTGATGAGTAAATAGAATTCTTCCACTAATTAGCCTTAAGATATCCACCCTGTAATACCATTGATTTTCTTGGTGATAATCCATTTGGCATTCATTATTTCTTTCTTTTGGGAAAATTATTTAAGAGACTATTATTTTTTTATTTTTATTTTTTTTATTTTTTTACATCGTTATTGGAGTATAATTGCTTTACAATGGTGTGTTAGTTTCTGCTTTATAACAAAGTGAATCAGTTTTACATATACATATGTTCCCATATCTCTTCCCTCTTGCGTCTCCCTCCCTCCCACCCTCCCTATCCAACCCCTCTAGGTGGTCACAAAGTAGCGAGCTGATCTCCCTATGCTATGCGGCTGCTTCCCACTAGCTATCTGTTTTACGTTTGGTAGTAGGTATATGTCCATGCCACTCTCTCACTTTGTCACAGCTTACCCTTCCCCCTCCCCATATCCTCAAGTCCATTCTCTAGTAGGTCTGTGTCTTTATTCCTGTCTTACCCCTAGGTTCTTCATGACATTTTTTACCCTTAAATTCCATACATATGTGTTAGCATACGGTATTTATCTTTCTCTTTCTGACTTACTTCATTCTGTATGACAGACTCTAGGTCCATCCAACTCATTACAAATAGCTCAATTTCCTTTCTTTTTATGGCTGAGTAATATTCCATTGTATATATGTGCCACATCTTCTTTATCCATTCATCCAATGATGGACACTTAGGTTGTTTCCATCTCTGGGCAATTGTAAATAGAGCTGTAATGAACATTTTGGTACATGACTCTTTTTGAACTATGGTTTTCTCAGGGTATGTGCCCACAGTGGGACCGCTGGGTCATATGGTAGCTCTATTTGCAGTTTTTCAAGGAACCTCCATACTGTTCTCCACAGTGGCTGTACCAATTCACATTCCCACCAGCAGTGCAAGAGTGTTCCTTTTTCTCCACATCTTCTCCAGCATTTATTGTTTCTAGATTTTTTGATGATGGCCATTCTGACTGGTGTGAGATGATATCTCATGGTAGTTTTGATTTGCATTTCTCTAATGATTAATGATGTTGAGCATTCTTTCATGTGTTTGTGGCAATCTGTATATCTTCTTTGGAGAAATGTCTATTTAGGTCTTCTGCCCATTTTTGGATTGGGTTGTTTGTTTTTTTGTTATTGAGCTGCATGAGCTGCTTGTAAATTTTGGAGATTAATCCTTTGTCAGTTGCTTCATTTGCAAATATTTTCTCCCATTCTGAGGGCTGTCTTTTGGTCTTGTTTATGGTTTCCTTTGCTGTGCAAAAGCTTTGAAGTTTCATTAGGTCCCATTTGTTTATTTTTGTTTTTATTTCCATTTCTCTAGGAGGTGGGTCAGAAAGGATCTTGCTTTGATTTATGTCATAGAATGTTCTGCCTATGTTTTCCTCTAAGAGTTTGAGAGTTTCTGACCTTACATTTAGGTCTTTAATCCATTTTGAGCTTATTTTTGTGTATGGTGTTAGGGAGTGATGTAATCTCATACTTTTACATGTACCTGACCAGTTTTTCCAGCACCACTTATTGAGTAGGCTGTCCTTTGTCCACTATACATTCCTGCCTCCTTTATCAAAGATAAGGTGACCATATGTGCATGGGTTTATCTCTGGGCTTTCTATCCTGTTCCATTGATCTATCTTTCTGTGTTGTGCCAGTACCATACTGTCTTGATTACTGTAGCTTTGTAGTATAGTCTGAAGTCAGGGAGCCTGATTCCTCCAGCTCCATTTTTCGTTCTCAAGGTTGCTTTTGCTATTCGGGGTCTTTTGTGTTTCCACACAAATTGTGAAATTTTTTGTTCTAGTTCTGTGAAAAATTCCAGTGGTAGTTTGATAGGGTTTGCACTGAATCTGTAGACTGCTTTGGGTAGTAGAGTCATTTTCACAATGTTGATTCTTCCAATCCAAGAACAGGGTATATCTCTCCATCTATTTGTATCATCTTTAATTTCTTTCATCAGTGTCTTATAATTTTCTGCATACAGGTCTTTTGTCTCCTTAGGTAGGTTTATTCCTAGATATTTTATTCTTTTTGTTGCAATGGTAAATGAGAGTGTTTTCTTGACTTCAGTTTCAGATTTTTCATCATTAGTGTATAGGAATGCCAGAGATTTCTGTGTCTTAATTTTGTATCCTGCTACTTCACCAAATTCATTGATTAGCTCTAGTAGTTTTCTTGTAGTATCTTTAGGATTCTCTATGTATAGTATCATGTTATCTGCAAACAGTGAAAGCCTTACTTCTTCTTTTCCGATTTGGATTCCTTTTATTTCCTTTTCTTCTCTGATTGCTGTGGCTAAAACTTCCAAAAGTATGTTGAATAAAAGTGGTGAGAGTGGGCAACCTTGTCTTGTTCCTGATCTTGATGGAAATGCTTTCAGTTTTTCACCATTGAGGATGTTGTTGGCTGTGGGTTTGTCATATATGGCCTTTATTATGTTGAGATAAGTTTCCTCTATGTCTACTTTCTGGAGCGTTTTTTATCATAACTTGGTGTTGAATTTTGTCAAAAGCTTTTTCTGCATCTATTGAGATGATCACATGGTGTTTATCCTTCAGTTTGTTAATGTGGTGTATCACATTGATTGATTTGTGTATATTGAAGAATCCTTGCATTCCTGGGATAACCCCCACTTGATCATGGTGTATGATCCTTTTAATGTGCTGTTGGATTCTGTTTGCTAGTATTTTGTTGAGGATTTTTGCATCTATGTTCATCAGTGGCATTGGCCTGTAGTTTTCTTACTTTGTGACATCTTTGTCTGTTTTTGGTATCAGGGTGATGGTGGACTTGTAGAATGAGTTTGGGAGTTTTCCTCCCTCTGCTCTATTTTGGAAGTTTGAGAAGGATAGGTGTTAGCTCTTCTGTAAATGTTTGATAGAATTCACCTGTGAAGCCATCTGGTCCTGGGCTTTTATTTGTTGGAAAATTTTTAATCACAGTTTCAATTTCAGTGCTTGTGGTTGGTCTGTTCATATTTTCTATTTCTTCCTGATTCAGTCTTGGCAGTCCATTTCTTCCATGTTTTCCATTTTATTGGCATAGAGTTGCTTGTAGTAATCTCTCATGATCTGTTGTATTCTGCAGTGTCAGTTGTTACCTCTCCTTTTTCATTTCTGAATCTATTGATTTGAGTCTTCTCCTTTTTTTTCTTGATGAGTCTGGCTAATGGTTTATCAATTTTGTTTATCTTCTCAAAAAAACAGCTTTTAGTTTTATTGATCTTTGCTATCGTTTCCTTCATTTCTTTTTCATTTATTTCTGATCTGATCTTTATGATTTCTTTCCTTCTGCTAACTTTGGGGTTTTTTGGTTCTTCTTTCTCTAATTGCTTTAGGTGCAATGTTCAGTTGTTTATTCAAGATGTTTCCTGTTAACTAAGGTAGGATTGTATTGCTATAAACTTCCCTCTTAGAACTGCATTTGCTGCATCCCATAGGTTTTGGGTCATCTTGTCTCCATTGTCATTTGTCTAGGTATTTTTAAATTTCCTTTTTGATTTCTTCAGTGATCACTTCGTTATTAAGTAGTGTATTGTTTAGCCTCCATGTGTTTGTATTTTTTACAGATCCTTTCCTGTAATGGATATCTAGTCTCATAGTATTGTGGTCAGAAAAGATACTTGATACAATTTCAATTTTCTTAAATTTACCAAGGCTTGATTTGTGACCCAAGATATGATCTATCCTGGAGAATGTTCCATGAGCACTTGAGAAAAATGTGTAATCTGTTGTTTTTGGATGGAGTGTCCTATAAATATGAATTAAGTCCACCTTGGTTCAGTGGGTTGTGTAGGCTTCCTGGTGGAGGGGACTAGTGCCTGTGTTCTGGTGGATGAGGCTGGATCTTGTCTTTTTGGTGGGCAGGTCCATGTCTTTTGGTGTGTTTTGGGGGTGTCTGTGGACTTATTATGATTTTAGGCAGCCTCTCTGTTAATGGGTGGGCTTGTATTCCTGTCTTGCTAGTTGTTTGGCATAGGGTGTCCAGCACTGTAGCTTGCTGGTCGTTGAGTGAAGCTGGGTGTTGGTGTTGAGATAGAGATCTCTGGGAGATTCTCGCCATTTGATATTATGTGGAGCTGGGAGGTCTCTTGTGGACCAGTGTCCTGAGGCTCTCCCACCTCAGAGGCACAGCAGTGACTCCTGGCTGCAGCACCAAGAGCCTCTCATCCACAAGTCTCAGAATAAAAGAGAAAAAGTAGAAAGAAAGAAAGAAAGAAAGAAAGAGGATAAAGGAAAATAAAATAAAGTAAGGTAAAATACAATAAAGTTATTAAAATAAAAAAAAATTATTAAGAAAACAAGTTTTTTTTTAAGTAAAAAACAAAACAAAACAAAACAAAAACTGACGGATTGAATCCTAGGGCAAATGGTGAAAGCAAAGCTACACGGACAAAATCTCACACACAAGCATACACATACAAACTCACAAAAAGAGGAAAAGGCAAAAAATATTAAATCTTGCTCTCAAAGTCCACCTCCTCAATTTGGGATGATTGGTTGTCTATTCAGGTATTCCACAGATACAGGGTACATCAAGTTGATTGTGGAGATTTAGTCCGCTGCTCCTGAGGCTGCTGGGAGAGATTTCCCTTTCTCTTCTTTGTTCGCACAACTCCCGGGGTTCAGCTTTGGTTTCGGCCCCGCCTCTGCATGTAGGTCGCCTGAGGGCGTCTGTTCTTCGCTCAGACAGGACGGGGTTAAAGGAGCCCATGACTGGGGGGGCTCTGGCTCACTCAGGCCGGGAGGAGTGAGGGGTACGTTGTGCGGGGTGAGCCTGCGGCGGCACAGGCCGGCATGATGTTGCACCTGCCTGAGGCGCACCGTGCGTTCTCCCAGGGAAGTTGTCCCTGGATCCCGGGACCCTGGCAGTGGCGGGCTGCACAGGCTTCCCGGAAGGGAGGTGTGGATAGTGACCTGTGCTCGCACACAGGCTTCTTGGTGGCTGCAGCAGCAGCCTTAGCGTCTCATGCCCGACTCTGGGGTCCGCGCTGTTAGCCGCGGCTCGCGCCTGTCTCTGGAGCTCCTTTAAGCAGCGCTCTTAATCCCCTCTCCTCGCGCACCAGGAAACAAAGAGGGAAGAAAAAGTCTCTTGCCTTTTGGCAGGTCCGACTTTTTCCCGGACTCCCTCCTGGCTAGCCGTGGTGCATTAATCCCTTCAGGCTCTGTTCACGCCGCCAACCCCAGTCCTCTCCCTGCGCTCCAACCGAGGCCCAAGCCTCAGCTCCCTGCCCCGCCCGCCCCGGCGGGTGAGCAGACAAGCCGCTGGTCGGCACCGATCCTCTGTGCGGAAATCTCTCTGCTTTGCTCTCTGCACCCCTGTTGCTGCACTCTCCTCCGCGGCGCCGAAGCTCCCCCCCTCCGCCACCCGCAGTCTCCGCCTGCCAAGGGGCTTCTACTGTGTGGAAATCTTTCCTCCTTCACGGCTCCCTCCCACTGGTGCAGGTCCCGTCCCTATTCTTTTGTCTCTGTTTATTCTTTTTTCTTTTGCCCTACCCAGGTACGTGGGGGAGTTTCTAGCCTTTTGGGAGGTCTGAGGTCTTCTGCCAGCGTTCAGTAGGTGTTCTGTAGGAGTTCCACGTGTAGATGTATTTCTGATTTATCTGTGGGGAGGAAGGTGATCTCCACGTCTTACTCTTCCGCCATCTTTCCCCTCTCCCTGTAGAGATTCTAATACTTTCTGAATATAAGAGCCTATTATTAACATGCTATTATTCTTGAGAGGACTTACTTTTAACTTTGGTCATGTTTTATAATCTCTTCCATGTGAGCTACTGATTGGCTCTGATTTCCAACTGACTACTTGCTGAGAGCAAGACAAGAAAGGGGCAGTTCACTTTCAGTGAATTTGGAGGTTAAGAGCAGAGGTGTTTGTACCACAGTGTGCTGTCTCCACAGACTGGCTTTGAGGGCCACAAGGTCATGGGTGTGCACTCTGGGGGCCACTGGAGGGACACCATGAGGTGAGGGAATGGGAAGATTGAAGAAGAAATGAGGTAAGCAGAGGTTTTTTGCTTTGCAGTTTTGACAAGGACCTGGCTTGGACTCTGTTTGCTTTTGCAGGAAAATCTGCAAGAAGTAGTGACATCCGGAGCAGGACAGGTGGTCACAACTTCCCCTGCTTCTCTCTAGCCAGAAGGAGGCTAATGTCCAGCCCCTGGTGAGGCCCACTTGATTCACCAGTCAGAGCATGATGATCTGAGGATCTGTGCCAAATCTCCTGCTGGGTCAAGCTGTGAGACCAACTGTTCCTTATTTTCTAAGCACTGAGCCGCTTATGGACTTTGCTCCTTTGTTTAGAAATTGTGTCCAATCCCTCTCCTCTGGATTTGCTGGATCTCCAAGCCTGAAGTCAAGCCAGCATTGGCTATGATCTATTCCCCCATCATACATTTAATAACCATAATAACCACACCACAGTTACAGCTTCCCTTCTTGTCTTCAAGGGGTTTCTACATATTCTACCTTATTTGATACTAGAAGGCAGATGTTGTCACCTGTTTGGCAGGTGTAGGCCTGAGGTCCAGAGAAGTTAATATAAAGCCAGTGTCAGAGCCAGTAGCCCACCTTCAACATCTTTACCTATAGTTCAGGGCTACCAATGCATTGCCTCTTGGGAAGAAAATGCACATTCCTACTTCCTATTGGACAAAATTTAAACTCTTATAGGACTTTTTATTTTTAGTTCTTTGTTCTCAAGGAGCCAAATGAAGGAAGAGGGGTGTTGGGGAGGGGGATATTTCTTCCTCTACTCCTCTTGAGGTCTTGTGGCTAGACTAATAATAAAATTGACATAAGACAGATTAACAGGAGAAAAAGAAAAAAAAAATATTTTGTGCACACAGAGGTCTCATAGAAATGGGGCCCAAGAAGTGGCCAAAGCTGGCAGTGTTTATACTTTTTGGACGAAGAAATAATAAATGTGTGAGGAATTCACAGGACAAATAAACTTAGGTTTGAGGTGTTCGATTAGTGTATCATCTAAATCGAGTTTGGGCTTGAGGTAGTAAATTTAAAAAGTAACATGTTTTGTTCATATAGATTTCTCGGCCTGAATTCCCTATTCTAGTGATGAGGGTGTCCTTTTACCTCCAGATGCAGGGAATTCACCTTTCACAGGGGAGATTTATTTCCTGCTTTCAGGGAGACAGAGAGGAGCGTCAGAGTGTCCCTCTTGTGTTGGCTGTTTTCTTAAGTAACTTTAATTCAAAATAATCAATACGCCTTTGAGGCATATTATGGGGTGGGCGGCCCGCCCTCATCCCCAAGAGGGGTATTGGCATCGTGGGGCCCAAGGCTATCCACTTGACAAGGCAAAAGTAGGAACTTGTAGGAGTAGACAGTGTGTCTGTGATTTAACAGGAGGAATATAAGAGCAGAAATGAGAAAACTTGAATTTTAATCCCGACTTTTCAGTGAATTAGCTCTGTGACATTTGTTAAACTTAACCTCTCTGAACTTTGCTCCTGTCATAAGCAAGAGTTTATATCCCATAGAGTTAATATCAGATGAAACATAAAATAAAACTGTATTTTAAATTGTAAAGCAAATTCAAATAGAGACATATTTTCAGCATTGTTTTAAATTATTTTTGCATAGAAGGACTAAATAAATATCTCTTGGAAGAACGAATGAAGAAATGAATGAATGACTTGGCTCTTTTGAATACTCTACATCTTCATGAGCTCTTGCAGTCTGTTAGCTTCTCCAATCCCTCCTTCTTCCCAGTGCCCCATTGACTGAGGATAGATTGTCTTTTCCCCTTTTCCTTTAACTGGATATCAGTCTGCTAGGCACCTTGATCCCCAAAGTGTGTGTATAGTCACCAACCAGTGTTCATGATATCAGTGACAGCCCCTCCCATGCTCTAAAATACAGGGAGAATACTTTCTGAACCAACTGGCCTCACCTCCCACTCCTGTTCTTCCCTCTACTGAGCAGTGTCTCAGAAGTTGTCACCAAGTTTAGCTAATGATAAAACTCTTAGACACTACAGGGGAATAGACTTATTGATTCAAAGAACCTTAGAGCTAAAAGGGTACTGAGAGACCATCCTAACCATTCTCTTTATTTTACAGTTGCAAATGCTGAGGTTCACAAAGATGAAAGGGCTGCATTGGGCCCACTCAGCTAGTTAACACAAGAACCACTAAATCCAAGACTCTGGACTTCCCAGTGCAGTGGTCTTTCCACTTTATAATTCTGAAAGGAGCCTGCAGAAAGAGAAAGCCAAATCTGCACTTGAGGCTTTCTTTAGATAGAAGAGTCAATTCCAAAGATATGTCTCTGTTGCTCTCACCTCCCAGTTTTGAAGATATCTCTTTAAAAAAATTCTTCAGCCTATGCAGTGCCCTTCAGTGCTGTATCCTGCTGAAGCTAACTGTTCTAGGCAGTATTATTTTTCTGATTTATACTTTAGAGAACTCAAGACTTAGTGCTCACCATCTTGTTGTTTGTATACTTTTTATGTTTTATTTCATTAGAGAGTGAATTCAGTTGATGACAACCTGGAGAGCTTATTGGGGAAAGTCCTAAGGGGCTGATCCCAACTTTGTTTAGTAATTTGGAAACTAAGGGGATTTCCAACCTGGAGCAGGCTGGAAAAAATCTCAGTGACCATTTTTTTTTTTTTTTTGGAGGGTGTCTTTTTTTTTTTCTTTTAATTGAGGTATAATTGACATACAACATTATATTAGTTTCAGGTGTACACCATAATGATTCAACATTTGTATACATTGCAAAATGATCACTACAACAAATCTAGCCTACATCCATCACCATATACAGCCAGAGAATTTTTTTTTCTTGTGATGAGAACTTTTAAAATCTACTCTTCTTAACAACTTTCAAAGATATAATACAGTATTATTAACTAACTACAGTCACCATGCTGTACATCAACAGTCCCCAACATTTTTGGCACCAGGGACCAGTTTTGTGGAAAACAATTTTTCCACGGACGGTGGGGGGCGGGGGATGGTTCAGGCAGTAATGCGAGTGATGGGGAGTGGCAGATGAAGCTTCGCTCACTTGATGGTCACTGACCTCCTGCTGTGCAGCCCAATTCCTAACAGGCTGCAGACTGGTAGGCATCAATGGCCCTGGGATTCGGGACCGCTGCTGTACATGATATCCCCATGGCTTATTTATTTTATAATTGCAAGTTTGTAACTTTTGACTCCCTTCACCCATTTGGCCTACCCTCTACCCCCTGCTGCTGGCAACTACCAATCTGTTCCCTGTATCCATGAGCTTGGTTTCTTTGTTTGTTTGTTTTAGATTCCACATATAAGTGAGATCATATGGACAAATGTCTTTCTCTGTCTGACTTATTTCACTTAGCACATGCTCTCAAGGCCCATTCGTGTTGTCGCAAATGGCAGGATTTCCTCATTTTTATGGCTTAATAATATTCCATTGTATATATATATATACCACATTTTTTTATACATTAATCTGCCAAAAGACACTTAAGTTGTTTCTATATCTTGGCTATTGTAAATAACACTACAATGAACCTGAGGGTGTATATATATTTTCGAGTTAGTGTATTTGCTTTCTTTAAATAAATACTCAGAAGTGGAATTGTTGGATCATATAGTAGATCTATTTTTAATTTTTTGAGGAACCTCCATAATGTTTTCCATAATGGCTGCATTCTCATCAACAGGGCACAAGGGTTCCTCTTTTTCCACATCATTGCCAACACTTGTTATTTCTTTTCTTTTTGATAATAGCCATTCTAATAGGTATGAAGTGATGTATTTCCCTGATGATTAATGATGTTGAACATCTTCTCTGTACCAGTTGGTCAGCTGTATGTCTTCTTTGGAAAGAAATGTCTGTTCAGATCCTCTGCTTATTTTTAATTAGATATTTTTTACTATTGAGTTGTATGAATTCTTTATATATTTTGGATATTAACCCCTTATCAGATATATGATTTGCAAATATTTTATCCCATTCTTTTGGTTGCCTTTTCATTTTGTTGATAGTTTCCTTTTCCTCCAGAATTATACTATGTACTCATAGCATGAGACAATGCAATAGATAAAAAGATCAAACCTTGGATTTGAATATGGTAGAGTAGCATGTAGCTAGTTGCTAAATTTTTCACTTTTTCCTTTTTTTTTTTTTTTTTTTTTTGCAGTACGCGGGCCTCTCACTGATGTGGCCTCTCCCATTGCGGAGCACAGGCTCCGGACGCACAGGCTCAGTGGCCATGGCTCACGGGCCCAGCCACTCTGCGGCATGTGGGATCTTCCCAGACCGGGGCATGAACCCGCGTCCCCTGCATCGGCAGGCAGACTCTCAACCACTCCGCCACCAGGGAAGCCCTAAATTTTTCACTTTTTAACTGTCTGTGTCCATTTTGATTATTTCACTTCCCATGCCATATTGGTTGGTATTTGTGTATCACCTGGTTATGACTCCACCACCAGGCTATACTGTCTTTGTTGTTGTTTTTTAATTAAAAAAACATTTTAATTGTGGTAAAGTACAGATAACATTACCATATTAACTATTTTAAGGTGTACCGTTCAATAGCATTAAGTATATTCACATTGTTGTGCAACCTATCTCCAGAACTTTTTTCATCTTGCAAAACTGAGACTCTAGGGCTTCCCTGGTGGCGCAGTGGTTGAGAGTCTGCCTGCCGATGCAGGGGACACGGGTTCGTGCCCCGGTCCGGGAAGATCCCACGTGCGGCGGAGCGGCTGGGCCCGTGAGCCATGGCCGCTGAGCCTGCGCGTCCGGAGCCTGTGCTCCGCAACGGGAGAGGCCACAACAGTGAGAGGCCCGTGTACCGCAAAAAACAAAACCAAAAACAAAAACAAAAAAACAACTGAGACTCTATACAGATTAAACAACAATTCACCATTCCTCCATCTCCCCCCACCCCCAGCTACTGGCAAACACCCTTCTACTTTCTGTTCCTATGAATTTTACTATGAGTTACTCTATATAGCTCTTGTAAGTGGAATCATGTAGTGTGTGTTTGTCTTTTTGTGACTGGCTTGATTCACTTAGCATAACATCCTCACGATTTATTCATGTTGTAACATGTATCAGAATTTCTTTTCTTTTAAAGTGAATTTCCTGGTGGTCCAGTGATTAGGACTCCATGCTTCTACTGCAGGAGCCACAGGTTCGATCCCTGATGGGGGTAAGTTCCCACATGCTGCATGGCCAATAATAATAATAATAATAATTTCTTTTAAAGGTTGGATACTATTCCATTGTATGTATATACCACATTTTGTCTATCCATTCACCCATCGATGGGCACTTGGGGTTGTTTCTACCATTTGGCTATTGTGAATAAAAGTGAAACATGCATGAAGTTAAAAAGTCAATGCATTTCTAAAGGGCTTATGACGTCCTCATCCTTATCTCTTTGCCCTATAATCACACTCCCCAAGGGCAGCCTTTTTCAACTCTTTTAGTCGTTCTTCTGGGCCTTGAATGCATAATCCTAAATAATATGCTAATGCTGTTATTTCTTGATTTATCTGTTTCAGTCATTATTATTTTGTAACTATAGCAAAGGTTTAAGCATTCTTCAAACACTCTTATTCCTCCCATTCTCCCAATATAGTTATATAAATATGTTTAGTTTATTCAATACAACTAAGTGTCATTTACTTCTGATCTATATATTGTAAATAAGTTATGTTTCTTTCTTCTTTTTCCAGATTTAATAATTGCCTCATTTTAAAGTTTGGTCTATTTTCTATAGATTTTCTATATGTCTATTACTAATTCTTCATATAATCAAATGACTTCTTAGTACAAGCTTTATTAGAGTCAGATATATCAGACAGCTCATGATTTCCCTGTTTTCCTGGACATGCTCCTCCTGGAGGCCTCCGTTCTCACACTCTTCCAATCTAGATGAATTGTTTTCTAACAGGCTCCACTGTCTTTGAACTGAACTAGCTGCTTAGTTTTGGGAACAGTGTTGGCCAGAAATTCAGTTCCTCGCTGGCCCAGGTCTGGTTTATTCATCTTTTGAACTTCTTTTCCAAGTGTACTCTGGGACCCAACCCTCTAGCTAGGCCTGGAGATGATGGGTCAGATAGGTGGCGTGGAGAGAACACTGCACAGACCTCAGTTTCCTCATCTCTAAAATTAGAATTATAAAGTTTATTTCACAGAATCCTTCCGAAAATCAATTGACATAAGGTTTATGGAATCACTTAATAAATGGGAGAAGTAAAAGGTGACATTACTTTTATGCAGGAAAGAATAGAACAGTTAATGCATGTGACATCCTACAGTATATGTCGGCAGGAACACTGATCTATAAGCTTCTCTTGTGTGGGAGCTGGGTGGGTGCTAGTCAATGTTACATTTTTGGTTCCCTGCATTGTGTCTGACACATGATGTATGTTTGAAGAAAATAAATTATTTTAGTAAGAAAATAAGAAGTCAGTGCCAAAAGACATGTACAGAAAATAAGGCCTATGGAAGTTCACAGAAGTGACAAAATTCAGTTATATCTCCATATAACAGCAATTTTTGTGTAGGCTTAATTTAAGAAAGAACTTTCTAAAAATAAAACTATTAACTATGAAATGAATTGTCATAAGATTATCACAAATGGAGGTAAGTTTCTTGCCCTGGAAGTATTCTAGAGAATGCTAGAAAAATGACCTATCAGAAACCTTCTGTACTAAATGTAATAAAAATATAATAATCTAGTACTTGTGTATGATACCTACACAATTTAAAAGTAATTTTACATCAATCCTTTCATTTGATTCTCACTATGATTACAATACTGTGAAAATGATAATACATCCTAAACACGGTTCTACATATATTATTAATATATTATCATATTATATTAATTGTGTATTAATATAATATATGTAAATTCATTTAATCCTCAGAAAACCTTGTGAGGCAGGTCACTATTTTTATCTTTATTAGACAGACAATAAAGCTAAGGCAGGAAGAAGTTAAATAACTTCCCTAAAGTTACATAGCTTATAAATGGCAGAGCTGAGATTTTAATACATGCCATAAAAGCCAGTATCTGTGTGCTCTTAACTATTACACCTTGTGGCCAAGAAGCCACAAGAACTCTGATGTCTATCTGGCCCTGGCCTAAGACAGACATGAGTAACATAGAAACACCAGAGAGTGATAGCCCCCCCCAAAGACGGCAGCCGACCCTCAATGCCAGGTAGTTTTTGTCATGTTGGAATGCATATACAATGTTGCTAGATTTTTTGAATTTTATAAAGCATCATTTAGTTTTTAAATGTGGCAATTAAGTAAATATGTGCTTTCATATGTGTGTGTGTATGTGTACATATGTACCCATACGCCTGTGTATAAATGTATGTATATCATGTATATTAACAGTGTTCACACTGAACAAACCTGTGGGCTGGGTTTGGCTTCCCTGCTCCACAAGCATGTGACCCCTGACTTCACTGAAACCTAGGGAAACCCCAACTTTCCTGACGTGCAAGGAGAGGTTAATTGAATTGTTCAAGGTGTTAGCGGTTAGTTGACTCTGGACATAAGGAAAACCTGGCTTTTATCTCATTATCATGTTCATTCTGTACCATACTTACATAAAGAGGAGATGAAGGAAGGAGTAGCTGAAGGGGGGGTTCCCTCTTTCATGTGGAATATATCTCAACATTCCTGTGGTAGATTAAAATGGCTTTGTTATTCTTGTCATTAAGAGATGGAGTCTAATTCTGCTCCCTAGTGATTTGCTTTGCTTGACCCAAAGAATGTGGCAGAAATTATGTTCTGGGACTTCTGAGATTAGTCATAAGAAGCCGTACAGCATCTGCCTGGACCTTTTGGTACAGTCGTGGTTGGGAATGATTTCTCTGGAACCTGGCCACCTGCTGTGAGAAGCCCAAACCACACAGAGAGACCAAGTGTCAGCTCTCTGGCTGACAGCCACAGTTGGGCTCCCAACAATCCTCCGGAACCAACGGTCAAGCATCCTGCCCAGACCTCAGAGCTGTAAGCCAAGGTACCATATTGGATGTGAACCCTTCTTCCTCAGCTGCCCCATTTGATGCTACATCGTTCAGAGCTCAACTCCTCAGTCCAGTCTCTCCTAAATTCTTGACCCACAATGCATGAGCCAAATAAAATAGTCATTTCAAACTACTACGTTTTGGGGTAGTGTGCTGCACAGCAATGGATAACCTGAACAATACCTTTAATTAGTCTACTCAGAAAAATACTCCAAAGCTGCCTCCTTCTCTCTGCCCACTTTGCCTTCAAGTTCTACTGTAGAAATTGCATTTACTGCTGGGACGTCACACAAGCCTGGTTGTGCAGAGAAGTCATTTTTGTAAAAGATGACTTGGGAGTTTCCATTTTCTTATTGAAAGCATTTGTCACTTGGACACAGATAACAGGTGGAAACCCTCAGATAAAGGGGGTGAATGACATATTAGTGTGTGTTCCTGGCCATAGGATTTATTATACCATCTCTTGTGGGTCTTTGGAAGACGAGTAGAGTTGGGAGGATGAAATGACTCCAGGCCCTCTTAGGATCCCACCTGGATTCACAGTGTTGATTAGAAGCGACTGTTGTGGGAAGAGAGAACAAACTGTGGTCCCAGGGTTGCTGTGTCTGACAGTCTGACACTTGTGGATGTGCCAGGCAGAATATGTTTGTATCTACCCAGGTGGCCCTTCATTTCATCTCACCATAAACAGTGTGCCAGTGGCTGAAAGTATAAGAATAAACAAATAAGCCTCTTGCCTCAAAAAGCTACAGACTAAAAAGGTATGTATGTATACATACATACATACATCTCCTTTATACCTACACACACATACATATATACACATACACACCTTTTTTACATATATACATAAAAAATAGTATACATTTATTACTTGGGCTGAATTTTGTAGCGTATAAACAGGAAACGGCTTCGTTATTATCTTACCATTTCCTTCAGCATGCTTTGTCTCATTTCCCTTCTTTGCCTCTTGATGACATCTTGGGCAGATTCCATAGCTGTCCAATTCCTTTTACTTCTTTTTGACAGTGTAAAGTCCCTTTAAAACATTCAAAAGCCTAATTCTGTCCCTTTTAAAACTCCAAGGTCTCTTTTAATTTAAAGCTTTTTGTATTCACTCAGAGCATGTTAACTTGTGTCTTGGTGACCAGGGGCGGGTGTGGGGGGCGGCAGTCTGATCTATTCTTTCTCCATCACCTTTCCCTGTTCTGCTTCATCTTCCTCCAGGTTTGGGGGTGGAGGCCAGAAGAGGTAAGATCAGGTTTAGACATTGCAAGGATAAGGGAGGCAGCAACCACATGGCTGATGGTTTGTAAGGCTGGCATCCATGCCCTATGCTGTAGCAGATGTCCCGATGCTGTGGGAGGCACGGTGTAGGTTGTTCACAGGACCTGCTGCCCCGTGCCACCACCCCACCTCCAACATGGGGATTTCTGCAGTGTGGTTTCCTAATACAGGGGCCACACTCTCTGGATGACCGTTGGCAACTCCTTTCTAACACCAATCCCTCTGAGGTGAATCTATAGGCATGCAGCCCTCTTGGGCAGGATATCATCCAGTTGCCTCCCACTTGGCCATCCTCTCAGCCTTGCGCTTGGTTCTCAGGAAACTCTCATACACTTGTCATGCCCAACAATTTTCTGATGTGCCTGCTGCCCTCTCACTGTCATCCTGGGCTGCTCTGGGTATCCCAATGCCAGAGTCCTCCAGGGTGGGAAGGAGGTTTCAGTCTCTGTGTCCACAGATGTCCCCAACTCAATCTCTCCCAAGAAAAGTTACTCTGTGTTTCACTTGGATCCTTGGCTGCTGTGATGCCTGTGATTCTGTGGCAAGGTAAGCATCCTCCTGGAGAATAGGGTTCCAGCCTCCCCTTCTTGCAACTACACCCAAGATCTATAAATAATGCTCTTCAAGCCCTTCCTTCAGCCCCTTGGTTGAGAAAAGCCAACAACTTTCTATTCGTTTACTGAAACTCTTTCATATTTCTAGAGTTCTTTTACAGCCTGGATGGCTTAGTGGTCTTCAGCTTCTCTTTAGAATGTGTGAGTACTTCTCTGTTGTCCTCAGTTTTAGCCTAGATTCTGGGACAACAGGACACACCCCATTAAATACAAAGTATTCTGAACCACATTGGTAACTGTTAATGGAGCCAGACAATAAACCAGTTCAATGGGAGGGATGGCAGGAGAGTCTCAGGCGGCCAGGCATCCAGGAGGAGTGAGCTCTGGAAGGACAGTGAGGAGGAAACTCTAGGCAGGGGGGTGAGAAAAAGTCTGATGACAGAGCATTTGGTGAACTCAAAGCACAGCAAGTTGGCAAGTCAGGTCTGTGGGGGAGGGAAGGGGCGTCAGGGCTGCAAAGCTACCCGGAGCCAGAGTGTAGGGAAATGGGGCCACTGAAGATACATACGAAGGGGGGTGATGTGATATCCTTGCTAGTCAGAATGTGTCTAGGATGGAGAGCAGGAAGAACAGTTAAGAGACTTGTGCCAGGCCAGATGAGCAATAACAAAGGTCTGCTTTAGTCAGGATAGACTTGGAGAGGAGGGCTGGTTGGAGAAAGAGCTTCAATTAGCGTCTGGAAATTGGCTGTGTGGAACTCAGGGCTGTGAGTGGAGGTAAAACCTTGTCCAGGTCCCTCAGATGATCTTATTTACCTTCAAAATTTTACTCTCTTACATCTTCCTTAGTTATCCTGTTGTCTTGTGTTCTTGAATCTCTTCACCTTCTATGTTCCCCACTAGAGGGATAACAGACAGTGGTAAATAGTTGGCAAACTATTTATTTGGTGGTGGTGGTGGAGCAGGTTCACATCCTATAGTAAGAGTGAAGCAGGTATCTGAAAATGCTCTATAAAGCTCTAACCTGAGGAAATGCAGGGAGCTCTTATTTTTAGACAGATATTGTTTGTAACTCATTTGGCAATAATCATGAACTATCTGTGACATTTCTTCTCTTGTTATCTTGAATTGTTATTTAAGACTATGAATCCACTTGCCCCATCCCTTGGGGCTCTGCTCTTCGGTTTCCAAGGTGACAGCTAGCTAGCTAGCAGGTAGATTAACTCATGCTAAGCCATTAGTTACTACCATAGCAGACAACTCTGAGTAATGCCATGCATTCTGAAACCTAGTAATATTCAGGTTTCTTTTAGAAGGAGAAAAAAATTCAGACCCAAAGTATTGACCTAGATAATTTTAAATTATAACATTAATTAAATAAGTATGTAGACTATTTGAGTGACAGATATGTTCCTTTACTTTATGTACTTTAGTTCAGATTGAATAAGACTCTCATCCTGCCAGGCCAGCAGGAAATTGAAACTTAGTCTTATTAGGGCTCCTTGTGGCTCAGCTGACACATCTAATAAAGGCTGTGAAAAGGTCTTGGGAGCGTCTTAGGCAGTGACAAAGCATGTAAGCCATTGGCCTTGTTAGAAATCAATGAGATGGCCTCATCCAAGTTCTCAAGGCAACTTAAAGTCTACTGCTTGCTCCCTCTAGACCATATTTGGGGCCCAGGAATTGGACCCCAGATTCCTAGTATCCAATTCTCCAAGGTACACCAAGCCTTGTCCTGAGAAGGAATAGGACATGTATCCCACTTCTTGAGGGACCCTCAGAGACTTATCTCCTCCCAAACTTGGGTAAATCTGCCATCATTTTCTCTACATCTTCCTCTATCCCTGGTGAGAAACTTTGCCTCCTTCCTTACCCTGCTGGTGTACTCAGCATATCTCCTAAATAAGTGAGGTCTTTACAAAAATCCCTGTATGATGTGGTCTTCTAGTAGCTCCACTTATGGCCACACAAATGTCCCTGTTGTGAGAGAACACAACGCACATGAGTAACCTCTGGAACAAAAGTGGTGGGCAACGTAGACTGCAAACAACTTAACATCTTGATAAATTCTCCTACTTCTTGTAGATAAAAGTAGATGTTTTTTAATGTCTCTAGTTTTTAGCAAAATAATAAACATAATAATGTTATTATTTAAATAGAAACAAATACACTCCCTAATAAAACTTACATTAACAATATTACTCATATGTGATGATATTTGAATAAAGGTTTTTCTGGGCATCACTATGGCTCTGACTGCTATGGCACACCCCTTTTGAAATCAGCATGAGTGTACTATTATATGTTGTGTGATGATGACTCAATTTGCCCACAGTTCTTCTGTTTCAGCTATTGTGACCTTTTTTCATACAAACAGGTGTGATGCTATTTGGAATTCACATAGTGCCAAAATTATTATTTACATAATAAATATGCTGTACTCTTTTTCCATTATTCTGGGACAATTAAAAATAAAAGAAGTACCAATTGGTACCAGCTCCATCACCAACACAACACAAACTTGAACACAGAAATCATGGGGTAATGTTTGGTTATTAGATGGTCATTAAGATAAGCCTATGTATATTCATCATTTTAAAAACAACTGAAATGTAAATAGACAATTAAGAATTTTTTGGATTGAATGCTTTGAATTCTGGGCATCTGTCTGTGAATCCCAGTCCCGTGGAAGTCAGTTTGAAAATACTGCTATAGTGGCATGGGTATGAGCTCTGAAGTCAGAGCTGAATTTGAATTCTGCTTCAGTTTCTTCATCTGCAACATATGAATGGTGATATCTGTCTCTGTATTTGTTAGTGCTTCATAACAAAATACGAAAAACTGGGCAGCTTAGAACAATAGAAAGGTATTATCTCACAGTTCTGGAGCCTGGAAGTTTGAAATCCACATGTTTGTAGCCGGTGCTGCCTCTAAAGACACTAGACAAGGCTCTGCTCCCTGAGTCTCTCTGAGCTTGCAGTGTCCTCAGGCATTCCTTGGCTTGAAGGTGCATCACTGCAATCCTCCATCTTCACATGGTATTTTCCCTGCATCTTCACATCATTTTCCCACTGTGTGTGTCTGTCTCTGTGTCCAAATTTCCCCTTTTTATAAGGACACCAGTCATGTTGGATTAGGGCTTGCCCCTAAAGACCTCAAGTTAACTTGATTACTCTGTAAAGACACCATTTCCGAATAAGGTCACATTCTGAGGTACTGGGGATAGGACTTCAACACATGTTTTGGGGGACAAAATTCAAAGCATAGCACCTTCCTTTGCTGGTCTGGGGATTCGAAGTAATGGATCGGAAGTGTCAGGGTCATAGGTGCTCAATAAGGAGCAGTTGGTATGTTCCTAACAGGATGGTTCACTGCTCCTCCCACAGACACGCTTCACGGCATATTTACATTCAGCACACTGGCTGTAGTTTGGAATTTCTGACACTGCAGTGTGTCAGTGAGAGAAAGGCCCTTGGCAACAGATCAAATTCCACCAAAATGTTTATGTCTACTCAAGACTCAGGCTGACAGATTTGGTTATCTACTGTGTTAGTTTTCAAAAATCACTTTGGACCAGACTGTGAGTCTTTTGATTGCATTCACTACCCTATCTCCACAGTTCAACAGCTGCTTAGCGAATAACAGCCCCTCTGCACTTCCAAGTTTGAGCTGTGAGTTTCTTTTGCTTCAAAGAAGAAGGCTGCTATATATTTATTTTCTTTACTTTTTTTTTAGTTGGATTTTGGGACTGAATCTGATTCTCCTATAAATGAAGAAAAGTAATGCCAAGTTAGAGGCGGTGAAATGAGGGACTCAGAAGACTTTGAAAGGAAGGGAATATGTGTGGTTTGTTGTCATTTCTGTGGCCACCTGTGTCCAAGATTTTGAAAGTCTCTGCATTTTAATACTGGGCTTTCATATTCTGTGCAGATTAGATTCTCAAAGAGAACTCTGAACAGTGGCCTTTGCTTCATGGGCATAAAAATTTTCTTTGTGGAGTCTCTTGCACATTAAAACAAGGAATGGAGACTGGCTCATCAGGCTGGCTGAGGGATTTTATGCGGTAGAGGAAGAGTGGGGCACCAGCTTTATAGAGTGCCCTTTCAGGTAGATACACATTTGACACAAGAATGCTGAGTTATCAAGTTTCCTCCAAGGGCAATCATATATCTTGAGAATCCAGAGGCAAATTATATTTGACATTTCATTTAAAACCTGAGACATATTGATGCTAAACCAGAGTCTAAGAGTGCTAAAGCATGAGGCCATTCAACTTGACAGAGAGGATGTTTCTATTCCTATCTTACCTGCATGGGTAATAGACAAGTCCTGATAGCTCTTCCTTATTTCATCCAGATGAAACCACGGAGTAAGCTCTCTGCTGAAATGACAGTAGCTCAAAGTTATTTCCTCTCTGGCAGCATGAAGGGTGCCCATCTGGAGCCATTTAGAAGCTGCGCTGTGGCTGGTATTATTTATGCAGTGGATAGCAAAGCTATATTTACTTGGCTCACATTCCAGATCGAAGAGGTATGAGTGTGTGTGAGTGTGTGTGTGTGTGAGTGTGTGTGTGTGTGTGAGTGTGTGTGAGCAGGCCCATCAGATGCCATTTCCTCCACATGTAGGGGCAGAGGGGGAGGAGGCTGGGAAAATTGCCTTTAACTCAGGGTGGCGATGATTCTCATATCTTCTTCATTTTTATGAGAATTTTATACTTGTCTATGTGGATTTAGGAAGGAGAGCAGAAGGGAGAAAAGGGGCAAAAAGAATAATAGTTTAGACTAGTGTTTTCCAGAGGCATGGAAATAAAATAATTTATCAAGTAAAAATAAGAAAAATGCAGATGTATTATATTGCATGGTGGTATGTAACATATATACAATTCATAGATAAAGAAATATGTGTGTGTTGAGAGATGATGCTCAAATATCTATATATCTATCTACATATATATATCTATATAGATATATATCTACATATATATATATATATATATATATATATATATATATCTCCTTTTTTTGTACTGAGGGGGTCAAAAAACCAATGTCCTACACTGGTCAGTATGTAATAAACCTTAGGAAGTTATAATCACACAGTCAGTTCATCTTGTAGTCAATAATTATTTTATGAATGCCTAGTCCCATAACAGAGCAGAGTAAGAGGAATAAGCTGGATCCCAAGTGAGTTGCTGAGGGCAGGGCACACGCCTCCATCTTTCCAAGCCCAGTGTCTGTGTCAAGCCTGCCAAGGAGCTGGGGATCAAGAAGAGTGGCAGAGTGAAGTGAGTGAGCAAGTGAACAAACAAATTACAAAGTGCTCTGTCAGACTGGAGCTAAGGGAAAACTCACAATGGACTGGGCTGCAGTGGTGTCAGAGAACTAGAAAGAAGGGCAAATTTACGAGCTGGGAATTCTTATTTTATTTGTGAACATCTACATATGCAGCCGGTTTCCACTTCAGAGACCTCAATCGGGACCCATGCCCAAAACGGGCTCCTTGAAGGATGAGAACAGACACATCAGTCCCTCCAACACCATCCATCATGATACTTTCCTGCTCCAAGCTGTTCTTTTTGCCTCATTTATCATCTCTGTTTTTAAAATATTTCTATGACATTACACCCAAATGTTAGAGCACAAGTAGAGTTGTATTGCTAAATTTTAGAGAAAAAAAACCCCAAAACAGCACATTTGCATCACTCAGCAGTGACCGTTGTTCATACCTTGTTGCATATCCATCTATGCCTATCTACGACGTTTCACACCAAACTGAGATCATACTGCATATGCAACTTGCTTCTTTTTTCAGTAGTGATGTCCACCTTTTTATTTTATTAGATGGTGAACTCATCAAACATTCTCCCAAATGACGTTCAAGTAACTTTTACAGTTGGTTTCTCCAGGATTAATCTAGGACCACATGGAAACAGGCAATGTTCTCTAAGCAATGGCATGCCATAGCTGGCTCTGACTGTGTGCTAAAGATTTTGGGAGCTGTTTGATGTCACACAAGTACCCTAAAATTACCTTGGTGGGACTGTTTACAACATGGAAATCAGCAAACACTGCAAATCCCTATCACTCTGGACTGGGTGTGAAACATTTACCGGCACACTTTTTCCTCTGGTATCTTTTAATCCAGCATAACACCCCCGTCACTTTTTTTGTATGACACTGACTTGTTAAAAGAACAGGTCAGTTGCCCTGTAGAATGCACTACTTTCTGCCTTTGTCTGGCTGTGATGTAATATAGCCCACATATTTCCATTATACTGGAGGTTATGTCAAAAGGCTTAATGGGTTCAAGTTAAAAGTTTATGGCTTTCAGTTGATTTTAGGTATATAATATTGTAGTTTTCCAGAAGACACATAATATTTGGTTGACCTATCATTAATGATACTAATATTGGCCTCTAGATTAAATTTAATGAGGGCAATTCAGTCCCTCCATTGTAGAATTATGTTTTTCTCTTGGGACTAGAAAGTAATCTGTGTAGTATTACTTTGCACTATATGAATGTATTACTGTACAAAACATTCACCTACTGGTTTTGACACCAATTGATAAACATTGCCTGAAGCAGTTAATTTAATTAGAGTTTCTAAAATGTTTTTACAATTCCACCACTCCTTCATTTGTTAGCTGGCATTCCTATGTAAAGAAGAGCTTTTGCTCACCAAGTGGGCTATTTTATTACCCTGAAACCCAATTCCTGCCAGAAAGGCAAGATAAATGATCAATTCTTTTCCTTTTTTTCCCAATCTTCAGAGAGGAGTTGTGTTAATACCTACCTCAAATAGTGACTAATGAGTTTTCTATGACTTTCTTTTTTATAGTATCATTATACACTCATTGATTTTTCATTGATTCAATCTGTTTCAATCCACTAAACTCATTATTCTCTTTTGAGGTCTAAATTGTTTCAACTTTGACCAGTGGTACCTTCTCCATATTGGCTCCCAGATGTTTGACATAACCCCATGAATCTTTGCAAGCACATTTGCTTTCTGGCAAAAGAGGTCCCAGATTTACCTGTTCCCTTTCCCTCTTAGACTGGAATCAACCATTTCTCCAAGGAGCCTTGGTTTCTTTCCATGGAGAATGGTAATAGAAGCCACAGCCTGGGCACAAGGGCTGTTAATTGCTGTTGAGATTACATCACTTCTAGAAGTTTCCAAAGTGTTTAAATATATATTTAAAAAGTCATGAGCTCACATTTATCATTTAAATTAAAATGTTTACATCAGAGTGTTTTCACTTTTTCTTATTTTATATTTGTATTCTTTGTTTTACACTGAAAGTTTTGATTAATAAAACATAATTAACATAATAACTTATTTTGATATGCAATATATTTTTAAAAGTTTGAAAATATTGATGCCAGTTTTAAAAACCAACAAAGTGTTTTTTTTTTTTTTTTGGTATGGTTCTTTTTTCCTAAGGATATCTCATACTGTATTATAATATTATAATATCATAAGTATTCACAGTCAAAATACTGTGTTTTCAGGAATTCCCTGGTGGTCCAGTGGTTAAAACCCGGTACTTTTACTGCCATGGCCTGGGTTCAATCCCTGGTTGGGGAACTAAGATCCTGCAAGCTGCATGGCAAAAAAAAAAAAAAAAAAAATACTGTGTTTTCAAGTCCTTTGAATGAAATCTTTTCACTGTTACCAATTTGATATATAGATAGCTTCATTTGTTTCAATTTGAGGTGTTTTTCTAATTTAGTTTTCTTTAAAAGTTAATATGTCTATATAATTAAAAAGTCAAAACAATATATAGTGTATATACAGAAAGTCTTGCTTTCATTTCCCCCTCACCAATTTCATGTAATCATTTAAAAGCTTCTGGTTTATCATTTCAGTGTTTCTTTTTTATATATATTTTCCGTAGTCCATAGACAACATTCTGTGTCTTGCTTTTTGTTATTATGCAGTATTTATTGGCAATCTTTCCATATCGGTTGGTTCATGAATATCGTCCTCATTCTTTTATTCCTCTGCAGAGCATTCCTTCTTGAGGGTTTCTCACAGGTGGGGAAGGGAGAATAAAAGCAGAGGGGAGTTCAGAAAGCAAAAGCCACGCCCCATTGCTTGTGGGCATCACAACAAAACCAGAATGAGGCAGAGTGGGAAAGGACAGGGTTATGCCAGGGGAGAAGAGAAGTGTGCTTTGGACTGGATAAAGTTTTCTCAGTCTCCACCAGACAACTGCTTTCCTTCTCAGAGGCTAAAACTTTCTCCAGCTGATTCCTCCTTTCCCAGTACAATAAGGTTCAAGGCTGTTTGTGCTGTAGTGAGCCTGAAAATGAGAAGAGCCAACATTCTTTAGCAGGTATCAGGGCCTCCTCCAAAGGGATCTGGTGACAGATGAGAGGGTGGTGATGTCAGGCTATGTCTCCTGTATGGAAGGAGCCTGAAAACTGACCTCACTGAAGTTATTACTTATGATCAGATTTTATGTTTAATCGATAAAAATGGGCTGATACAGAGTTTGGGAACACAAAGGTCATACTTATTACTTCATTCATTATTTTATTCAACATACATTTATTAACTGTCTACTATTTTCTTTTCCTTTTTTTTTAGTGTTTCTAAGAGAATTCATTATCCCATCTGTAGTATTAAAATATTAGCAAGGAAGTATGTTACCACTGAATTACTCAACAATTTACTCCTATAGTATAGCCAAAATAGATGCACACACATCAATGGTTATTATCAAAATGTAAATGTGAACACAGCCACATACATCCCTCCCTTTATACTTCCTTCTGCCCCTCTGCTGCTAACATAATGAACAAGTCCTGACTCAGAGATGGTTTAACAATTCCATGTCCTAGATGCTGCTTTTCTATCAATTATTTTTAAAAGATATTTACAAATTGGTTAATTCACTAACTCTACTTTTTATCATACATTGTCACCTCAGGATGTTTAAAAAGCTTAGATGTTGCAAAATAAAGAATGAACTTTGTTCATAATAAACACAGACACTTTACAAAAATGCACATGTAGACCTATGGTTATAATCTAAACCTGTCTTCTCAATATGGAGATACTAGCCAAGATCCCTTCCCTTCATCCTTCTTTTCCCTTCCCTATCATTTCAATGGACAGTCTGCTGTTTTCTAACAATTTAGTTGGGCAAAGTAAGACATAATCCAGTTTTAAGGATCTGCTAGTATAGAGCAATGGCTGCCAGCTTTTTCAATCTCACATCCCAGCACTAAACACTTTTTGACATGCATTCCAATTATCCTTACTTATTCATAACACAACATACTTTGCTATTCTAATATGAACATTATAAAATGTACTTATTGGCTCTTAATTGAGTACTGTGTGATGTATATACATATCTTAAGCACTGTGAACCAGAACCTTGTTTGTAGTCTTTTCATAATTCAGTTGTTTTTCTGTGTAATTATTTTATTAATGTTGGTATTCCCTCAGACCATCTGCCCCATGAATGCAGAGACCATTTCTGATTTATAGTCAGTTTCTGCACAGGAACTAGTGTCTAGTAGTGCTAAATACATACTGGTGGAAGGAAGGAAGGAAGGAATGAGGGAAGGAAGGAAGGGAGGGAGGAAAAGACGGGGGAAGAAGGAAGGAGGGAAGGATCGAATACAAAAAATACAGCACAGCTGTAGTCCTTGAATTCTTGGTTGGGGAATCTTCAAATGTTTTGGAGAGGTTGGTGATTTTTAGTTACTCAGAACCTTCAGATTATGGGACATGAGTAGGGTGACCATAGCTCTGTTTGCCTGACTCAGTCCTCATTTGCTCCTGTTGACCTGGTATAATTATTAATAAAGTCCCTTTTCAGTCTCAAAAGTGTCCTGACTAGCAGACAAATTATATGGTAACACTAGGCAAGAGGATGTAAAAAATGGGATCTTTTAGAATTTAGCTACCCACTGGCCACTCTTAGCTGACCCAGTATTTTTCTGACTTCATAAAATATGAACCTAGGCTGCATCCCACAAAGCTTTGTAGGGGAGGAAAAATAATTTCCCCCCACTCTTCTGAGTTCTTGACTGAGACTCCTGTACTAAAATATAGATTAACAAGAGAAAACCAAATAGAAGTTTATTAGTATATGAATCATGGGAAGTACCCAAGAAAAAATGAATAGCCCGAAGAAGTAGCTTTAGAATTCAGGATTAAATACCATCTTAGAGAGAAAGGAGGGAGGAGGTGTAGGCCTCTTAGGGGAGAGTAAATGATTTTGGAAAGATGAATGGGCTCTTAGAATATATTGAGGGGTATGACATTTTGTGACAAAGTGTGTCTGGGTGTGGTGTCGACTTCTAGTCTCCTCTCCCATGATAAAAGTCAATCTTCTCTGGTGGATGAAACTCCTGGGAAGGGGATTTATGACAATTGAGTTCCTTTTGGAAGATCTGTCTTTAGGCAGATAAGGGGAGTTCAGAGAAACCATCACCCTGCAGTTGTTTTTCAAGTGCTTATAGGTCAAAATAATCAATATTCCAAAATGACATATTTTGGGCTGGCATATTCTGCTACCCTTCAACTTGTACCTCCTTGAACTGGTCCCATGTGCAGTGATCTAAAAAGACCTTTGAATCAAAATACTTACATAATTTAACCATTTTTTTATTCTTCCAAGGTACAGGATCTGGCTCCAGTTTCTTGGATGCCAAACAGAAATGAAACACCTGGAAGAAGTGATATGTTCCAAGTGCCTTAGTTAATGTCTTGTTTCTCACTAGTTTGTGACTTTTTGCAGCAACCAGAGTGTTTATTTTCACTCCTTGATAACAGCAATAGGGAGCGAAATGGGAGCTAGCAGTGTAATTTGGGTTGATTTGGTTTGTACAATACCAAAACATTAGGACAAAAAAGAAACCCTTCAGTGAATTATCTGACTGTATTGTTTATGTGACATCCATCATATAGATGTGGAATTTGGAAATAGCCAAAATATTCTGATTTTCTACTGTTTATCTGATTTTTTTTTTTTTTCCACCAGCACTAGCTAGTTCTCACTTGGCTTCATTCTTCCTTTGGAGGGACAGCAGGGTCAGATCTGCCAAGTGTTCAGCTGAAGCTCAGAGTGAAGAGAATTAACTTCCAAGTAAAAATGAAACTATAAGCAGGCTGCTCAGATCCCTGTAAACTCTGAATTTAGATCTAAGAGGAGCTTGTGTGCTTATCACACCCTCATTTTGGTGATGAGGAAACTGAGGCTCAGAGAGGTTAGATGACTTGGCAAATGTCACGCAGCTGGTGGCAGAACCTCTATTTCATTCTGCTGCATATGTAGAGTTCAGAAAAAGCACTTTCCACACTCTGATTTCTGTTGCACTCAGTGCTGAGCGGAAGTCAGAGTTCTTGCTTCAAAAGGAGTGTGCTGCAGCAGAATAATCCAGGAACAGCACAGCAGACTCTGAGAGCGATTTGCAGCCAGCATGTGAAATTTGAGTGTCTGGCTGAAACTGACCTCAGTCAATCACTGGCTCTTTCTCTGGCTGTTGGGAAGGAGGTAGTATAAGTTTTTGGTTGTTGCTTTAGTTGTAGTTATGGGTTGATATTTTGAAAAAATACACTTTTTTTTTCCTTTCAAATCTTTTTTTCTGGTAAGGTTAATTAAACTGGGCACTTGATTTGTCATATCTAGCACCAAGGAAAGATAGAGGCTCCTCCCTTCAAATCTACATGTGGTTCTCGGCCCCTGCTATTTCATATATCCCAGGCCATGTGGTTCATGCATCTTAATCCTGTAATTATTTGAAAAGATTCCAGTAATGTCTACTTATCAAAGATCTCTGGGATACATACCATACCCCTCTAATTAGGGGTGGTTAGTGAGGATTAGAGAAATACCTGATATCAAACTCTTTTCACATTTTCTTCTATATTGATTGTCCAAAAGGTGATTATTGTGGCTGCTTGGCTGGCAGTTCTCATTAGGAATCCATTGATTGTTGGCTAGTAATGGTTCCACAGGCCAGGCTAGATGTGCTGCATTTGATTCATAGTGTGAGGAGACACATAAGAAAAAGGAAAATTAAGGCTAGCATTTTATCGTCCAAGCTCTGGTAAAACTGTTCTACCTTCTGACTACTTCCCCAGCTCCCTTCCCCAAAGAAACAACGTTAATTAGTGTTTTCAGCAATTCAGCCTTTGGAAGCAGTACCCTGGATCTATTGAAGGCTACATTATTAAAATTATCTGCTGTGTCTGCCCTTAATAAGGTCAAAGAAGGAATCTATGAAAGCTGATTCATCACAAAGGCCCTGGGGTTGCACACTTCTGAGAAAGGCAATTTTATTTCCTGTTGCAAGATAGAACTGGGTTGCAACTACCCTTGCTTATCAGAAAGGCAAAGCCTAATGAATCCACAATTAATTTGGAGAAAGGCTTAATCGCTTCATCTGGCCTTCTTCATGAAGGTTTCCTCATGACCAGGCAACAAATAGGGGATGCAGTGGTGAGGGAAGGTTTTAACTCTTTAAGCAAACAATAATTCCTCCCGGGAGATTCTTGTCAGAATAGATTTCCCTCTGAGCTCTCAGCTTATATTTCTTTAATAGTTATGCCACTGTATTGGCAATGCCCCCTTCCCACCACCATAAAATCTCTCCAAAGAAGATTGCTACTGCATATGTTCAGCAGGATGTAGGAAGGCAAGATGCTGGGAAGAAGAATTGATTTTTCCTCTTTCAATAGAGGACAATGATGGAGACATTGGTCTGTCTTATAGCACAATATCTTCAAATTACTTCAAATTACTTCAAAATTGCACAGGATAGTCTCCATAATATCCTCAAAATGTAAAGGCTTCTAACTTGGTATTTAATTTGTGCTTTCTGAAAAAGAGTTGTTCCTTATTTCTACTGAAAAAATTGTAGTTCTGGAATTTTGGGGACTACCAGTGTAGGAAAACAGTTGGTGTTTGGCCCCATACAGAGACACATAGTAAGTATCAGTGAATATTTGCCGACTTGTGGATAGTTGCCAAGATAAAAAGCTAAAATTCCCCAAGAGTCATTTCAATACAGCACCCATTTACAACAAGTAATTTCAGCTTGATCTTTAACATATTTCTTAAATAAGTGTGACTATATAACTGTGGAATCTGAGCACTGGAGTTTCTGCAAGCTCCCCCTTCACATCAAATGCAGGCATCAGCTGAGAAGTCATCATCCAGCTTCCAGCTGTGGGCTTGTGTTAATTTTTTTCCATTTCCAGACTTGCAATGATATTTCTTAGACTATGTGCAAAGTTTTGGCCTCACCCCTAACCAAGTAACAGGAGTATTAATAAAATGAGTGGTGAGGTAGTTTCTTTTTCAAAACCTTGAAAATTGTATTCGATCCCTCTTGGCTGAAAATGTTGTGGAAAGTTTTGATTACTAGGTCATGTCATGAAGCTTTTTATTCATCATACTAAAAATATTTATCTAGCAGTTTCTAGTGGGTTCTGGGCCCTTTGCTTGAACTTAGAAGTATAAAGATAACTAAACTGTGGTCTCTAGTCATCCAGTCTGATTAGATTAGTAAAATGCTATGGGGCAGGGAGGAGACAAAAAAGATTTCCCAGTTGGATATGCCACAGAATCCAAAAGATCATTGTCTACTCTGGAAAATTTAGTCTGCTTGTAAGTGAGTGGCTGGAAGAGAGTTTGAGAACTAAAGATGGGCCAGGCCATTCAGGACTTGATACATCAAACTGGGGAGATTGGATAATTTGCTGTATGGCTAGCAGAAAAATTTAACCTGGGATGAAAAGATCACCCTTGCCCCTTAGAACGTTTGTGGCTGTCCATAAATCCAAAGAAAAAAACCCAGATATTCAGTTTACAATATGCCCCATATCTAAAATATCCTGAGATCTACCCTGGCTGTTGCATTATTCTACTGAGGGCTTTTTATATTTTTTTCAACAATTTCAATAACAGGCTTGGAGAACACATCCCTGTTGAGAGATCACAATTTTTATTTATCATTGCCAACACTACAGAGAAAAATATAATTTGTTTGACTCTAAGAAGACTAACTGATCTTCGGGTGGGATAAATATCTTGCATGTACTCTTCATTTGATTTCTGATTTACATAGTAACTCTCTTTTCAGGAAGGAACACCCTACATGGCTTCTTGATGCTGACCTGGATTTTACTTACAGCTGCCCTAAATTGTGTTATCCTGGTATACCAGTTGTTCAGTATTCAATGTTCTCCCTCTGTAAGTTAATATTATGATTTATTTCTGACTTGGATTTTCTTTATCAAATACTGACTTTCCCTAAGAGGTTCATGTGGAAATGTGCTGCATGGAAAAAAGAGCAGTTTGCCCTCAGGGCAAAAACATGACTACTGACCCAGGGACACAAATACAGGGCAGAAGAGTTGGTGCCATGAGTACTTCAGCAGCCAGCAAAATTAACTCATTCCTTGGTCTCTTGTATGCTCCTAAATGTTGTGGAGTGACTGCAAATTTTAGCATATAAAATAAAGTTAGGAAGTAGTTGTTGTCTGCTAACAATCTGTTATTTCAACCTCATAGTTCAAAAATTCGCTTAAAAACTGCAATTACATTTTATCTTGGCTAATGCACCAAATTTTAAGGTATGTGGTGATTCTGATACTACCTAAAAAGCAAATATTTCTTGCAGTCTATTTCTGAATGAGTTGAATGAGCTCAAGTAAATGACTCAGAGATGGATTAAATGTCCCTTGAAATACACCCAAAAATGATAATTAGGAGAAGAGTGATTGAATAAACACATTTAGAGTGTTATCGAGCGTATACAAGCTTAGATGGTCCATATTTTGAAAAGGCAGTGAGTCTATAGCATGTTCTGGGGAGCTGAGCTGATTACACCATAAATAAAAATAGCAGTGGAGGCATTTGTTTTATCATTCAGTTAAACAGGAGGAATTCTTTCCTTCCTAGAGGGACTTAGGTAAGACTAATGATCAGACAACTCTAACAATAAGAACAACAGAAAATAAGAAAGCATTACCTTTCAAGAGTATGAAATCACTTCTCTCAGAGTCTTTTAGGATTTAATACTTTTTTTATTGGTAATGTCAAATTAAAACTTTCCCTAAAGCAGTGGATAAGTAGATGAGTCTTCACATGCCACCTAAGGCTTATGGTCTCCCATAATTCAACTAACATCCCTGTGTATGTTTCGAAATCCTTCTTTCAATGTCTCCAGTGTTCAAAAACCTGCTGGACAGAGTGAGGTATGGAGGAGGAGTGTGTTCAAATCCTGGCTCTGTCACTGGCTTGCTCTCTTCATTTTGAGCAAAGTACTTAGTATCTCTGAGCCTCAGTTTCCACATCTGTAAGTGAGGAGTAGTGAAACACCAGCCTCATGGGGTTGCTTTGTGGGTTGAATGAGGTTCACAGGGCAAGGTGCATAGCTTTGCAACAATCTCCTTATCCAACAGTGAGTCCTCTTGGCATGTGTACTCATACATGGCCTTCCAGTGTCATCCCTTGACTCTTTCTAACACATCTCATGCATTCCCCGCTGGCTGTTTTACTTTCCAGTCCACAAATACCCCTGGAATTGTACCATATCTGTATTCCTTCCACATTATTCCCCCATACATGCAACCTCTAATGACAGTGCAATCTTTTTAGAGAACCTCTGAAGTAGAAATATTACTAGTCCACAGTGAATATAAAAATAGATTAATAGCAAAAGGAAAGACTGAATATGATTGAAGATGAAATTATGTATTTCCTTGGGACATATATAAATAGAAAGTACTCATTTTTTTACTTAAAGAAGGGGAAAGTTCTGGGATCTTTCTGTCATTATTCTGGCTATCCTAACTGTACAGAAAGTCTTGATTCCCCACTGAGGCTGCTTATTATTGTGATTTTCCCCGGAGCCCCTCTGGAACAGACAGAAATCCTCCCTCCCCGCAAGCTATGAGTCAGACATGGCATCTACATGACTCGTTACCAAATGGTTCTTCACCAGAATTCCCCTTGCTTACTTTCCCCCAGTCCAGCCAGTCCCTGTGACTGGCCACCTGCCCTAACTCGTCCTAGACGCAGCTCTTCTGCTTGTTTCTGATGCTTCTCCTCAGAGTCATTTCAAAGAACCTGGCTTGTGCATGGCGACCCCACTCTAATCAGTTTCCAAGGGCTGTCTTAACAGCCAGGTGGTCTACAATGTAATTTGTGTTTAGAGAACCCTCAAGGCCAAAATGCATTTTAGAAACTCACTCCCTTGGGTATGTCAGTCTTCCCCCTGTTCAAATGCATATGCTCTGGGAAGAACACACAGCAAATCATCTCTCCATTGATAATAGTGTGAATCTCACACAGGGCTGGAATGAGTTTGTGATGGGCAGCATAAAAGGGAGGAAAAAGTTACAAGGGTTGAGGTGGTTAATATGGAAGATGTCCATGAGAAGACTAGGGAGAGGATTTGGGACAGGTCTGCACACATGGAGGAGAACAGAGAATAACCAAACCAAACCCCTTATATTGCACAACTGTGCCACAAGCTGCCCCTGTTCTCCACAACACTTTAGGAATAGTAGTCACCTGTACCTCTCATTGGGAGCAAAATCCCTTATTGTTTATAGTATATTCCACTTTTTAGAAGACAAAAGTCCCCTGATAGAACTAGCCTGTTCAGAATGGTATTCAAGTTTTCAGAAAAGCCCAGCACCAACATATTTCTTATCCATTTTGAAGGTTATAGTAAGTCTCTCCTATTAATTCATAAGTCCTTTAACCACATGCCATTTTTGGTCCATGTGCTTTCCTTCTTCTTTCTAACCCTGGGGAAAATTTTTCATACCTAATCTCTATAGATATATGAATATGAAATTGGGTATGGTTATCTTATTCCTCTAATCAGAAGGTCAGCAGTCACCTAGGGCTCTTCCATCTCTCCTCTAGCTTAACACCATCATTTAGTAAATCAAAAATTGGTTACAAATTAGTGAAGCTGACTGGCTCAATGAGATATAGCCCAGAGTTTTTGCTGAAAGTGTGAAGGTTTAAATATGATTTGAAGGGAGTTCTGGGTGAACTCTATTTTTCAAAGCAGTAGAGTTAGCAACATAGAAGATGAGAGATACTCTCCTGAGAAAAGTGTCAAATTGCATGAGGAATGGAAATATTTCACAAGGTGATTATTGAATTTTGAGCATCACTCTGAGTGGATTAGGTGTAGGTTTTTTTGGTTTTGTTTCCTCCCCACACACAGGTATAAGGAAGTAGCTGGAAACAATTTTCAGCCTAGAAAATTATTTCAGCCTAGAAATAAGTAGAGAAGCCTCTTGTACATGTCTAGCAGTCTGCAAGGTACTAGAGTGATGCAGGATACGTTTCAAAATTCACACACACATGAAATAATTTTCAAACAATGAAGTGCTAACCTATGTGATGTGGATCACAGCTGTATCAGGACACTAGAAAAGGAGGGAAAGTGAGCACCAGCTGAAGAAATTTCATGGAAGCTTCACAGACAAGGTAAGTCTTGTACTGGGCAATAAAAAAATGGGCATGTAGTTGGTTTTGTTTTTTGTTTGTTTTGTTTTAACCAGAGGTAGAAAGAGTGGAAACTGGAGTGGGAGGAAAGATACAAGTAATGATGAAAGTGGTTGGTGAAAGTGAGTAGGTCTGGAAATGGGATCAAGTAAGAAGACTCTCCTCCCATGGACACACCAAAACTACAATTACATATAGAACAACTCTCTCTGAGAACAACCTGAAGACTATCAGCACAGCTTTTCTACAATTAAGGATCTAAAGAAAAACCATATTTAGACAGGTATGAACGGGAGAGAAATAATCCAGTCAGAACACATACCCTCAATGGGTGATCTCGAAGAGAAAGGGGATATCACAAACTCGGAGGCCCTTCCTTAGGAGCAGGGATGTTGAGCCCCACATTGGGATTTCCAGCCCTGGGGACTGGCTCTGGAAAAATGAGCCCCCTTAATGGGTTTTGAAAACCAGTGGGGTTTATGACTGGGAGAGGTTGTAGGAAACTGAGACTCACAAACTCACTCACTCTGAGTCCCAGCACAGGGACAGCAGGTTGAAAAGCGCCTGACACTCTAGCTGGCCTGCCAAGGCCACCCCAACATGACCCACAGTCTGCATCTGGCTCTGGCTCCAGCACACTTCTGGAGAAACCCTGGCCCACAACAGACTCCAACTCCAGTCCCATCTGGCCAGGGTGGTGGTCTTCAGCATACATTGGGAGAAGCCCCGGTCTGAGCCAGGCCCCACTTCAAACCCTCTCCCCACCAAGGCAGTGGTTTTATATGTGCCCTGGGAGAAGCCCTGGCCCACATCGGGATCCATCTCCAGCCCACCTGGCCAAGGTGGGAGCCATGTACCCCAGAAAAAGACCCAGCCCCCCCTTGCTTTAGCTCCAGCCCTCCTGTCAAAAATACTGGGCATATGCAGTCTGCATAGGGATGCTCCTACACAAAGGAATGGGAGACACAACTGTTTCACCTAATTCATAGAGACAAACACAGAAAGTCAAACAAAATGAGAAGACAAGAATATTTTCCAAATGAAAGAACAAGATACAACCCCAGAAAAAAACTGTAATGAGACAGAAATAAGTAATTTACCTGATAAAGAGTTCAAAGTAACAGTCATAGACATGGTCACTGAACTCAGGAGAGGAAGAGAGGAACAGTGAGGACTTAAAGAAAGAATTAGAAAACATTTTAAAAATATCAGAGCTGAAGCATATAATAACTGAAATGAAAAACATACTAGAGGAAATCAATAGCAGATTAAGTGATACAGAATAATGCATAAGTGACCTGGAAGATAGAATAGTGGAAATTACCCAGTCAGAACAGCAAAAAGGAAAATGAATTTTAAAAAATGAAGATAGCTTAAGGGACCTCTGGGACAACATCAAGCATAATAACATTCACATTATAGGAGTCCCAGAAGATGAAGAGAGATATAAAGGGGAAGAAAACAAATTTGATGAAATAAAGGCTGAAAACTTTCCTAACCTATGGAAGGAAACAGATGTCTAAATCCAGGAAGTATGGAGAGCCCCCAAAAAGATAAACTGAAAGAAATGTACACCAAGACATATTATAACTAAAATGGTGAAATTTAAAGGTAAAGAGAATTTTAAAGGCAACAAAAGAAAAACAAAGAGTCACATACAAGGGAACCCCCATAATACTATAAGCTGATTTTTTAGCAGTAACTTTGTATGTCAGAAGGGAGTAACATAATATATTTAAAGTGCCAAAAGAAAAACACTACAACCAAGGATAATCTACCCAGCAAGTTTTTCATTCAGAATTGGAGAGATAAATTTTCCCAGATAAGCAAAAACTGAAAGAGTTCATCATCACTAAACTGCCTTATAAGAAATGTTAAAGGGTATTCTTTAAGTGAAAAATAAAAAGCTCTAACAAGAAATAAGAAAATATATGAAGGAAAAAAAATCTCACTGGTAAAGGCAATATATATATTAAGGCAGTAGATCAACTACTTAAAAACTTAGTGTGAAAGTTAAAAAACAAAAGTCATACAATCAACTGTAACTACAATAAATACACAAAAAAATGTAAAATATGATGTCAAAAACAAAACATTGGGAGGGAAGTAAAAATATAAGATCTTAAAATGTGTTTGAACTTACATAATTATCAGTTTAAATCAAATATGTGTGTATGTAATATATATAGATATTGATATATATGAACATTATGGTAACTACAAATGAAAAAATATACAATTAATAAACAAAAAAACAAAGAAAAAAGAACTCTAACATAACACTAAAGAAAATTTTCATACCATAAGGGAAGAGCCTAAAAGAAGAAGAAAATAATATAAAACTACAAAAACAACTGAAAACAAATAACAAAATGGCAATAAGTAGATACCTATCAATAATCACTTTAAATTTAGGTAGACTAATGCCCCAGTCAAAAAACACTGGGTGACTGAGTGGATTAGAAAGCAAGACCCATCTACATGCTGCCTGCAAGAGACTCACTTCAGAGTTAAAGACACACACAGACTGAAAGTAAAGGATTATATTGAGCAGAGTTCCCTGGGGAAAAAATTAGAAAAACGATAGATACATGTATATGTATAGCTGGAAAAAAAAAATAAAGGAATTTAAATAAATAAATAAATACAATATAATAAATAAGTAAACCATAAAAAAAAGGAAAGTAAAGGATAGTAGAAAGATATTCTATGCAAATGGAAATGTAAATAAAGCTAGGGTGGCAATACTCACATCAGACAAAACAGACTTTGAAATAAAGACTATAAAAAAAGACAAATTATGGCATTACATGATGATAAAAAGGCCAATCAAAAATAGAAGTACCTAATATATAAAGCAAATATTAACAGACATAAAGTGATAAATTGATAATACTACAATAATAGTAGGGGACTTTAAAACCCCACTTACATCAATGGATAGATCATCCAGATAGAAAATCAATAAGGAAACATTGGTCTTAAATGACACAATAAACAGATGGATTTAATAGATATCTACAGAACATTCCATCCTCAAACAGTAGAATACACATTATTTTCAAGTGCACATGGAATATTCTCCAAGAGGCCACAAAACAAGTCTCAGTATATTTTAAAAGAGTGAAATTATACCAAGCATCTTTTACGATTGTGTGAAACTAGAAATCAATTACAGAAAGAAAACTGGAAAAAAACACAAACACCTGGAGACTAAATAACATACTAGTAAAAAAACAAATGGATCAGTGAAGAAATCAGAGGAAATAAAACAATACCTTGAGATGAATGAAAATAGAAACATATTTTTCTAAAATGTATGGATACAGCAAAAGAAGTTCTAAGCGGGAAGTTTGTAATGATACAGGTCTGCCTCAAAAGACAAGAAAAATCTCAAATAAACAACCTAACTTTACACTTAAAGGAATTAGAAAAAGACAGAACAATCAAAGTTCAAAGTTAGTAGAAGGAAGAAAATAATAAAGATCAGAGTGGAAATAAATGAGACAGAGACTGAAAAAAAGAATAAAAGAAAGAGAAAGAGACAATAATGAAACTAAGAGCTACTATTTGAAAGGATAAACAAAATTGATAAAACTTTAGCCAGATTCAACAAGAAAAAAGAGAGAAGGCCCAAATAAATAAAATTAGAAATGAAAAAGAACTTACAATCAAAATCACAGAAATACAATCATAAGAGAATACTAAGAACAATTACATGCCAACAAATTGGGCAACCTAGAAGAAATGGATAAGTTTTTAGAAACATATAATGTTCCAAGATTGAATCAGGAAAAAGTAGAAAATCTGAACAGACTGATTACAGTAATCAGTAAGAAAACAAACAAACAAACAAACAAACAAAAACATCTAACAAACAAAAGTCCAAGATCAGGTAGCTTCCCAAACTATTCCAAAAAATTGAAGAGGAGGAAACACTTACAAACTTATTCTATGAGTCTAGAATTACCCTGATACCAAAATGAGAAAGACACTGTAAAAAAAAAAACAAAAAAACAAACAAAAAAAAAACAAGCCAATATCTCTGATGAATATAGACGCAATAATCCTCAGTAAAATATTAACAAACCAAATTCAACAATACATTAAAAAGATCATACATGATGATCAAGTGAGATTTATTCCAGGGATGCAAATATGATTTGATATCTTCAAATCAATCAATGTGATATAGCACATTAAAAAAACAAAAAATTAAAACCACATGATCGGATATCTGGGAAGATGGCGGAAGAGTAAGACGCGGAGATCACCTTCCTCCCCACAGATACACCAGAAATACATCTACACGTGGAACAACTCCTACAGAACACCTACTGAAGGCTGGCAGAAGACCTCAGACCTCCCAAAAGGCAAGAAACTCCCCACGTACCTGGGTAGGGCAAAAGAAAAAACAGAGACAAAAGAATAGGGACGGCACCTGCACCAGTGGGAGGGAGCTGTGAAGGAGGAAAAGTTTCCACACTCTAGGAAGCCCCTTCGAGGGCGGAGACTGCGGGAGGCGGAGGGGGGAGCTTCGAAGCTGCGGAGTGCACAGCAACGGGTGCGGAGGGCAAAGCGGGGAGATTCCCGCACAGAGGATCGGTGCCGACCGGCACTCACCAGCCCGAGAGGCTTGTCTGCTCACCCGCCGGGGCGGGCGGGGCTGAGAGCTGAGGCCGGAGCGCAGGGAGAGGACTGGGGTTGGCGGCTTGAACATAGCCTGAAGGGGTTAGTGCACCACAGCTAGCCGGGAGGGAGTCCGGGGAAAAGCCTGCACCCGCAGAAGAGGCAGGAGACTTTTCCTTCCCTCTTTGTTTCCTGGGGCGTGAGGAGAGGGGTTTAAGAACGCTGCTTAAAGGAACTCCAGAGACGGGCGCGAGCCGCGGCTGAAAGCGCGAACCCCAGAGACGGGCGCGAGCCGCGGCTGAAAGCGCGGAATCCAGAGACGGGCGCGAGCCGCGGCTGAAAGCGCGGAATCCAGAGACGGGCGCGAGCCGCGGCTGAAAGCGCGGAATCCAGAGACGGGCGCGAGCCGCGGCTGAAAGCGCGGAATCCAGAGACGGGCGCGAGCCGCGGCTGAAAGCGCGGAATCCAGAGACGGGCGCGAGCCACGGCTGAAAGCACGGAATCCAGAGGCGGGCGGGAGACGTTAAGGCTGCTGCTGCCGCCACCGAGGGGCCTGTGTGCGAGCACAGGTCACTCTCCACACCCCTCTTCCGCGGAGGCTGTGCAGCCCGCCACTGCCGGGTTCCCGGGATCCAGGGACAACTTCCCCGGGAGAGCGCACAGCGCGCCTCAGGCTGGTGCAAAGTCACGCCGGCCTTTGCCACCGCAGGCCCGCCCCGCACTCTGTGCCCCTCCGTCCCCGCCGGCCTGAGTGCGCCAGAGCCCCCAATCAGCGGCTCTTTTAACCCCATCCTGTCTGAGCAAAAAACAGACGCCCTCCAGCGATCTACACGCAGTGGCAGGGCCAAATCCAAAGCTTAGCCCTGGGAGCTGTGAGAACAAAGAAGAGAAAGGGAAATCCCTCCCAGCAGCCTCAGAAGCAGCGGATTAAAGCTCCACAATCAACTTGATGTACCCTGCATCTGTGGAATACCTGAATAGACAACCAATCATCCCAAATTAAGGAAGTGGACTTTAGGAGCAAGATCTATGATTTTTTCCCCTTTCCTCTTTTTGCGAACGTGTATGTGTATGCTTCTGTGTGAGATCTTGTCTGTATAGTCTTGCTTCCACCATTTGTCCTAGGGTTCTATCCGTCCATGTTTTTTTTTTAATTTTTTTTCTTAATAATTAATTTTAATAACCTTATTATACTTTACCTTCGTTCTTTCTTTCTTTCTTTCCGTCCTTCCTTCCCTCCTTTAGACAACGAATCATCCCAAATTGAGGAGGTGGTCTCTGACAGCAAGATTTAGGATTTTTCCCCATTTACCTCTTTTAGTGAGGGTGTATGTGTATGCTTCTGTGTAAGATTTTGTCTGTATAGCTTTGCTGCCAACATTTGTCCTAGGTTCTTTCCGTCCCTTTTTTTTTTTTTTTTTCTAAATAAGAAGTTTTTAATTCAATAACTTTATTATACTGTATTTTATTTTTACTGTATCTTCTTTCTTTCTGTCTTTTTTCCTTCTTTCCCTCCTTCCTTCCCTCCTCCCTCCCTCCCTCCCTTCTTTCCTTCTTGCCTTCTTTCCTTCTTTGCTTCTTTCTTTCTTTCTTCCTTCCTTCCTACCCTCCTTTCCTTCTTTCTTTCCTCATACTTCTACTAATTCCCTCTACTTTTTCTCCCTTTTATCCTGAGCCTGTGGATGAAAAGCTTTTGGTCCTCCAGCCAGGAGGCAGGGCTCTGCCTCTGAGGTAGGACAGCCAACTTCAGGACACTGATCAACAAGAGACCTCCCAGCTCCACATAATATCAAACAGCGAAAATCTCCCAGAGACCTCCATCTTAACACCAGCACCCAGCTTCACTCAACGACCAGCAAGCCACAGTGCTGGAAAACCTATGCCAAACAACTACCAAAACAGGAACACAACCCCACCCATTAGCAGAGAGGCTGCCTAAAATCATAATAAGGCCACAGACACCCCCAAACACACCACCAGACGTGAACCTGACCACTAGAGAGACAAGATCCAGCCTCATCCACCACAACACAGGCACTAGCCCCCTCCACCAGGAAGCCTACACAACCCACTGAACCAACCTTAGCCACTAGAGACAGACATCAAAAACAGGAGGAACCACAAACCTGCAGCCTGCAAAAAGGAGACCCCAAACACAGTAAGATAAGCAAAATGAGAAGACAGAAAAACACACAGCAGATAAAGGAGCAAGATAAAAATGCACCAGACCTAACAAATGAAGAGGAAATAGGCAGTCTACCTGAAAGAGAATTCAGAATAATGATAGTAAGGTTGATCCGAAATCTTGGAGATAGAATGGACAATAGATTGGACAAAATGCAAGAATCAGTTAACAAGGACCTAGAAGAACTAAAGATGAAACAAGCAACGATGAACAACACAATAAATGAAATTAAAAGTACTCTAGATGGGATCAATAGCAGAATAACTGAGGCAGAAGAACGGATAAGTGACCTGGAAGATAAAATAGTGGAAATAACTACTGCAGAGCAGAATAAAGAAAAAAGAATGAAAAGAACTGAGGACAGTCTCAGAGACCTCTGGGACAACATTAAACGCACCAACATTCGAATTATAGGGGTTCCAGAAGAAGAAGAGAAAAAGAAAGGGACTGAGAAAATATTTGAAGAGATTATAGTTGAAAACTTCCCTAATATGGGAAAGGAAATAGTTAATCAAGTCCAGGAAGCACAGAGAGTCCCATACAAGATAAATACAAGGAGAAATACGCCAAGACACATATTAATCAAACTGTCAAAAATTAAATACAAAGAAAGCATATTAAAAGCAGCAAGGGAAAAACAACAAATAACACACAAGGGAATCCCCATAAGGTTAACAGCTGATCTCTCAGCAGAAACCCTACAAGCCAGAAGGGAGTGGCAGGACATACTGAAAGTGATGAAGGAGAAAAACATGCAGCCAAGACTACTCTACCCAGCAAGGATCTCATTCAGATTTGATGGAGAAATTAAAACCTTTACAGACAAGCAAAAGCTGAGAGAGTTCAGCACCACCAAACCAGCTTTAGAACAAATGCTAAAGGATCTTCTCTAGGCAAGAAACACAAGAGAAGGAAAAGACCTATAATAACGAACCCAAAACAATTTAGAAAATGGGAATGGGAACATACATATCGATAATTACCTTAAATGTAAATGGACTAAATGCTCCCACCAAAAGACACAGATTAGCTGAATGGATACAAAAACAAGACCCTTATATATGCTGTCTACAAGAGACCCACTTCAGACCTAGAGACACATACAGACTGAAAGTAAGGGGATGGAAAAAGATATTCCATGCAAATGGAAGCCAAAAGAAAGCTGGAGTAGCAATTCTCATATCAGACAAAATAGACTTTAAAATAAGGACTATTAAAAGAGACAAAGAAGGACACTACATAATGATCAAGGGATCGATCCAAGAAGAAGATATAACAATTGTAAATATTTATGCACCCAACATAGGAGCACCTCAATACATAAGGCAAATACTAACAGCCATAAAAGGGGAAATCGACAGTAACACATTCATAGTAGGGGACTTAAACACCCCACTTTCACCCATGGACAGATCATCCAAAATGAAAATAAATAAGGAAACACAAGCTTTAAATGATACATTAAACAAGATGGACTTAATTGATATTTATAGGACACTCCATCCAAAAACAACAGAATACACATTTTTCTCAAGTGCTCATGGAACATTCTCCAGGATAGATCATATCTTAGGTCACAAATCAAGCCTTGGTAAATTTAAGAAAATTGAAATTGTATCAAGTATCTTTTCTGACCACAACGCCATGAGACTAGATATCAATTACAGGAAAAGATCTGTAAAAAATACAAACACATGGAGGCTAAACAATACACTACTTAATAATGAAGAGATCACTGAAGAAATCAAAGAGGAAATCAAAAAATACCTAGAA
This sequence comes from Globicephala melas, assembly GCF_963455315.2. Taxonomy (NCBI): domain Eukaryota; kingdom Metazoa; phylum Chordata; class Mammalia; order Artiodactyla; family Delphinidae; genus Globicephala; species Globicephala melas. The sequence goes on along the minus strand of NC_083326.1, from coordinate 32,285,996 downwards.
ACAAATGACAATGGAGACACAACGACCCAAAACCTGTGGGATGCAGCAAAAGCAGTTCTAAGGGGGAAGTTTATAGCAATACAAGCCCACCTTAAGAAGCAGGAAACATCTCGAATAAACAACCTAACCTTGCACCTCAAGCAATTAGAGAAAGAAGAACAAAAAAACCCCAAAGCTAGCAGAAGGAAAGAAATCATAAAAATCAGATCAGAAATAAATGAAAAAGAAATGAAGGAAACAATAGCAAAGATCAATAAAACTAAAAGCTGGTTCTTTGAGAAGATAAACAAAATAGATAAACCACTAGCCAGACTCATCAAGAAAAAAAGGGAGAAGACTCAAATCAATAGAATTAGAAATGAAAAAGGAGAGGTAACAACTGACACTGCAGAGATAAAAGAGATCATGAGAGATTACTACAAGCAACTCTATGCCAATAAAATGGACAATCTGGAAGAAATGGACAAATTCTTAGAAATGCACAACCTGCCAAGACTGAATCAGGAAGAAATAGAAAATATGAACAGACCAATCACAAGCACTGAAATTGAAACTGTGATTAAAAATCTTCCAACAAAGAAAAGCCCAGGACCAGATGGCTTCACAGGCGAATTCTATCAAACATTTAGAGAAGAGCTAACACCTATCCTTCTCAAACTCTTCCAAAATATAGCAGAGGGAGGACCACTCCCTAACTCCTTCTACGAGGCCACCATCACCTTGATACCAAAACCAGACAAGGATGTCACAAAGAAAGAAAACTACAGGCCAATATCACTGATGAACATAGATGCAAAAATCCTCAACAAAATACTAGCAAACAGAATCCAACAGCACATTAAAAGGATCATACACCATGATCAAGTGGGGTTTATTCCAGGAATGCAAGGATTCTTCAATATACGCAAATCTATCAATGTGATAAACCATATTAACAAATTGAAGGAGAAAAACCATATGATCATCTCAATAGATGCAGAGAAAGCTTTTGACAAAATTCAACACCCATTTATGATAAAAACCCTGCAGAAAGTAGGCATAGAGGGAACTTTCCTCAACATAATAAAGGCCATATATGACAAGCCCACAGCAAACATCATCCTCAATGGTGAAAAACTGAAAGCATTTCCACTAAGATCAGGAACAAGACAAGGTTGCCCACTCTCACCACTATTATTCAACATTGTTTTGGAAGTTTTAGCCACAGCAATCAGAGAAGAAAAGGAAATAAAAGGAATCCAAATTGGAAAAGAAGAAGTAAAGCTGTCACTGTTTGCAGATGACATGATCCTATACATAGAGAACCCTAAAGATGCTACCAGAAAACTACTAGAGCTAATCAATGAATTTGGTAAAGTGGCAGGATACAAAATTAATGCACAGAAATCTCTGGCATTCCTATATACTAATGATGAAAAATCTGAAAGTGAAATCAAGAAAACACTCCCATTTACCATTGCAACAAAAAGAATAAAATATCTAGGAACAAACCTACCTAAGGAGACAAAAGACCTGTATGCAGAAAATTATAAGACACTGATGAAAGAAATTAAAGATGATATAAATAGATGGAGAGATATACCATGTTCTTGGATTGGAAGAATCAACATTGTGAAAATGACTCTACTACCCAAAGCAATCTACAGATTCAATGCAATCCCTATCAAACTACCACTGGCATTTTTCACAGAACTAGAACAAAAACTTTCACAATTTGTATGGAAACACAAAAGACCCCGAATAGCCAAAGCAATCTTGAGAACGAAAGAAGGAACTGGAGGAATCAGGCTCCCTGACTTCAGACTATACTACAAAGCTACAGTCATCAAGACGGTATGGTACTGGCACAAAAACAGAAAGATAGATCAATGGAACAGGATAGAAAGCCCAGAGATAAACCCATGCACATATGGACACCTTGTCTTTGTAAAGGTGGCAGTAATGTACAATGGAGAAAGGACAGCCTCTTCAATAAGTGGTGCTGGGAAAACTGGACAGGTACATGTAAAAGTATGAGATTAGATCACTCCCTAACACCATACACAAAAATAAGCTCAAAATGGATTAAAAACCTAAATGTAAGGCCAGAAACTATCAAACTCTTAGAGGAAAACATAGGCAGAACACTCTATGACATAAATCAAAGCAAGATCCTTTCTGACCCACCTCCTAGAGTAATGGAAATAAAAACAAAAATAAACAAATGGGACCTAATGAAACTTCAAAGCTTTTGCACAGCAAAGGAAACCGTAAAGAAGACCAAAAGACAACCCTCAGAATGGGAGAAAATATTTGCAAATGAAGCAACCGACAAAGGATTAATCTCCAAAATTTACAAGCAGCTCATGCAGCTCAATAACAAGAAAACAAACAACCCAATCCAAAAATGGGCAGAAGACCTAAATAGACATTTCTCCAAAGAAGATATACAGACTGCCAACAAACACATGAAAGAATGCTCAACATCATTAATCATTAGAGAAATGCAAATCAAAACTACAATGAGATATCATCTCACACCAGTCAGAATGGCCATCATCAAAAAATCTAGAAACAATAAATGCTGGAGAGGGTGTGGAGAAAAGGGAACACTCTTGCACTGCTGGTGGGAATGTGAATTGGTTCAGCCACTATGGAGAACAGTATGGAGGTTCCTTAAAAAACTACAAATAGAACTACCATATGACCCAGCAATCCCACTACTGGGCATATACCCTGAGAAAACCAAAATTCAAAAAGAGTCATGTACCAAAATGTTCATTGCAGCTCTATTTACAATAGCCCGGAGATGGAAACAACCTAAGTGCCCGTCATCGGATGAATGGATAAAGAAGATGTGGCACATATATACAATGGAATATTACTCAGCCATAAAAAGAAACGAAATTGAGCTATTTGTAATGAGGTGGATAGACCTAGAGTCTGTCATACAGAGTGAAGTAAGTCAGAAAGAAAAAGACAAATACCGTATGCTAACACATATATATGGAATTTAAGAAAAAAATGTCATGAAGAACCTAGGGGTAAAGCAGGAATAAAGACGCAGACCTCTTAGAGAACGGACTTGAGGTTATGGGGAGGGGGAAGGGTGAGCTGTGACAGGGCGAGAGAGAGTCATGGGCATATACACACTAACAAACGCAGTAAGGTAGATAGCTAGTGGGAAGCAGCCGCATGGCACAGGGATATTGGCTCGGTGCTTTGTGACAGCCTGGAGGGGTGGGATGGGGAGGGTGGGAGGGAGGGAGACGCAACAGGGAAGACATATGGGAACATATGTTTATGTATGACTGATTCACTTTGTTATAAAGCAGAAACTAACACACCATTGTAAAGCAATTATACCCCAATAAAGATGTTAAAAAAAAAAAAAAAAGTGTTTGTTCAAACTTTTTGCCCATTTTAATGGAATATAATAATAATAACTATTAAATTATAGATAATTATATAGTTATATAAAGTTACATAAATATAATATTAGTTATTATTATTAGTTCTTGTTACCTAGATAAAATTTTTAGCAGATATAAGTTTTGCAAATAATCTCCCCATCTGTGGTTGCCTTATTTTCTTGATTTTTTTTTCAATAGCAAAACTTTCTATTTTCCTAACTTTGATGAGGTCCAGTTTATCAATTTTTAATTTTATGCTTTTGTTTTTTGGTGTGTTTTAGCAAGAAAACCTTTACCTATCCCCAAGGGGGCAAAGGTTTTTTTTATGTTTTCCTACAAAATTTTTTATAATTTTCAATTTTACATTTGGGACTATGGTTCACTTGAAGTTACTCATTGTTTATGGTGTGCTCTAATGGTCAATATATATGTTTTATTCTATATTGGTATCCAGGTGATCCAGCAATGTTTGTTGAAAAAACTTTTCTTTCTTTGTTGGCACTCTTGTCATAAAACAATTGACTATTTATTAGTGGGTCCATTTCTGGACTCTATATCCTGTTTTATAAGCCATAAAAAAGAAAATAACATCACTCATAAGATCACCACCCATATATCATCATTATTAACATTTTAGCATATATACTTCTCATCTTCATTATATTTGTTTTTACAATTTAAGCAAACTGTATATCGTTTACATCTTTCACAAATATTACATCATAGATATTTTCTATGTGAATATAAAAGCTTTGAAATATCACTTTCATGACTGCATTGGTTGTTTTCCAAGTTGAGTTCAGTGACACTTATTGGCTGTGTGTCTTGGTTAAGCTTTTTACCTCTATGTAAATAATTTTTCTCAATTGTGTAATATGTATTATAATAGAATAATAGTATAATAGAAGATTATTCAAAAATTGAAAAAAAAAAAAAAAAACCACATGATCATCTCAGCAGATGTAGAAAAATATTTAAGAAAATTCAACATACACTCATTATAAAAACTCTCAACAAAGTGGGTACACAAGGAACATACCTCCACACAATAGAGACAATTTATGAGAAACACACCAGTAATATCATACTCAACAGAGAAAAGTTGAAAGCTTTTCTTCTAAGGTCAGGAGCAAGACAAGGATGTCCACTCTCATTACTCTTATTCAACATAGTATTGGAAGTCCTAGCCACAGCAATCAGACAAGAAAAACAAATAAAGGCATACAAATTAGAAGGGAAGAAGTAAAACTGTCACTATTTTCAGATGACATGATAATATATGTAGAAAACTCTAAAGACACCACCCAAAAACTATTAGAACTAATAAATGAATTCAGTAAAGTTGCAGGATATAAGATTAATATACAAAAATCTGTTGCATTTTTATTCAATGTAACTGTCTGATTTAATGTAAAAGTCAGGGTAATAAGAAAGGTATTAGAAGGCACAAAAATTAGATCTCTAGTATCAGATAGCCTAATAATTCACATAGATTATTCTAACTAATGTACAAAAATATTAAAGCTGCATTTTTATACAATAATAGTGAAGTATCAGAAAGAGAAATCAAGAAAACAATCCCTTTTACAATCACATCACAAAGAATAAAATACACTTGCCCCTTGAACAACACAGGTTTGAACTGCATGGGTCCACTTATACACGATTTTTTTCAATACATACATACTACAGTACTACACAATCCATGGTTGGTTGACTCTGTGAATGCAAAACCACAGATACAGAGGGCCACCCGTAAAGTTATACACAGATTTTTGATTGAGTTGGAAGGTTGGTGCCCTTCGCCAAAACATTATTCAAGGGTCAGTCTACTTAGGAATAAATTTAACCAAGGAGGTGAAAGACCAGTACTCTGAAAACTAAAAGACACTGATGAATGATATTGAAGATGAAACAAATAAATGGAAAGATATACCATGCTTATGGATGGGAAAAATTAATACTGCTTAAATGTCCATACTATCCAAAGGAACTAATTCTTTAATAAAGATTGCACAGATTCAGTGCAATCTTTATTAAAACACCTATGGCAGTTTTCACCAAATTAGGAGAAATACTCCTAAAATTTGTATGAAACCACATAAGACTTCAAATAGCCAAAGTAATCTTGAGAAAGAAGAACAAAGCTGGAGGTATCATACTCCATGACTTCAAAATGTGCTACACACTTATAGTAATAAAAACAGTATGGTTCTAATTCATTCTTTTATATGTAGCTGTCCAGTTTTACCAGCACCAATTATTGAAGAGGCTGTCCTTTCTCCATTGTATATTCTTGCCTCCTTTATCAAAAATTAGGTGACCATATTTGCATGGGTTTATCTCTGGGCTTTCTATTCTGTTCCATTGATCTATATTTATGTTTTTGTGCCAGTACCATACTGTCTTGATTACTGTAGCTTTGTCTGAAGTCATGGAGCCTGATTCCTCCAGCTCTGTTTTTCTTTCTCAAGGTTGCTTTAGCTATTAGGGGTTGTTTGTGTTTCCATACAAATTGTGAAATTTTTTGTTCTAGTTCTGTGAAAAATGCCATTGGTAGTTTGATAGGGATTGCATTGAATCTGTAGATTGCTTTGGGTAGTATAGTCATTTTCACAATGTTGATTCTTCCAATCCAAGAACATGGTATATATTTCCATCTGTTTGTACCATCTTTAATTTCTTTCATCAGTGTCTTAGAACACTCCCTAACACAATACACAAAAATAAACTCAAATTGGATTAAAGACCTATATGTAAGGTCAGACACTATAAATCTTTTAGAGGAAAACATAGGCAGAACACTCTATGACATAAATCACAGCAAGATCCTTTTTGATCCACCTCCTAGAGAAATGGAAATAAAAACAAAAATATACAAATGGGACCTAATGAAACTTCAAAGCTTTTGCACAGCAAAGGAAACCATAAACAAGACAAAAAGAGAACCCTCAGAATGGGATAAAATATTTGCAAACAAAGAAATGGACAAAGGATTAATCTGCAAAATATACAAGCAGCTCATGCAGCTTGATATCAAAAAACAATCAACCCAATCCAAAACTTGGCAGAAGACCTAAATCAACATTTTTCCAAAGATATACAGATTACCAACAAACACATGAAAAGATGCTCAACATCACTAATCATTAGAGAAATGTAAATCAAAACTATAATGAGGTATCACCTCACACCAGTCAGAATGGCCATCATCAAAAAGAATCTACAAATAATAAATGCTGGAGAGGGTTTGCAGAAAAGAGAACCCTCTTGCACTGTTGGTGGGAATGTAAATTGATACAGCCACTATGGAGAACAGTATGGAGGTTCCTTAAAAAACTAAAAATAGAACTATCATACGACCCAGCAATCCCACTACAGGGCATATACCCTGAGAAAACCATAATTCAAAAATAGTCATGTACCACAATGTTCATTACAGTTCTATTTACGATAGCCAGGACATGGAAGCAACCTAAGTGTCAACTGACAGATTAGTGGATAAAGAAGATGTGGCACATATATACAATGGAATATTAGCCATAAAAGGAAACAAAATTGAGTTATTTGTAGTGAGGTGGATGGACCTAGAGTCTGTCATACAGAGTGAAGTAAGTCAGAAAGAGAAAAACAAATACCTAACACATATATATGGAATCAAAAAAACAAACAAACAAAAACGTCTGAAGAACCTAGGGACAGGACAGGAATAAAGATGCAGACGTAGAGAATGGACTTGAGGACACAGGGAGTGGGAAAGTTAAGCTGGGATGAAGTAAGGGAGTGGCATGGACTTATATATACTACCAAATGTAAAATGTATAGCTGGTGAGAAGCAACTGCATAGCACAGGGAGATCAGCTCAGTGCTTTGTGAACACCTAGAGGGGTGGGATAGGGAGGGTGAGAGAGAGACACAAGAGGGAGGAGATATGGGATTATGTATATGTATAGCTGATTCACTTTGTTATAAAGCAGAAACTAACACACCATTGTAAAACAATTATACTCCAACAAAGATATTTAACCACCCCCCCCCCAGCCAAAAACCATATGGTACTGGCACTAAAAGAGACACAGATCAGGGGAACAGAATAGAGTGTCCATAAATAAATGCAAACACATATGGTCAATTAGTCTATGACAAAGAAGGCAATAATATACAATGGAGAAAAGATAGTCTCTTCAATAAGTGATTTTGGAAAATTAGATATGTAGAAGAATGAAACTAGACCATTTTCTTGCACCATATACAAAAGTAAACTCAAAATGGAATAAGGACATAAATGTAAGACCTAAAACTGTAAAACTCCTAGAAGAAAATATGGGTTGTATGCTTTTTGACATAAGTCTTCACAATATTTTTTTTGGTATGTCTCCTCAGACAAGGGCAACAAAAGCAAAAATAAACAAATGTTACATCATCAAACTAAAATGGTTTTGCACAATGAAGGAGACCATCAACAAAATGAAAAGGGAGAATGGGAGAATATACTTGTAAATGATATATCAAATAAGGGGTTAATATCAAAATTATACAAATAACTGATACTACTCAATATCAAAAAAAGAAACAACCCAGTTAAAAATGGACAGAAAATCTGAATAGGCAGTTTTCCAAAGAAGTCATACAGATGGCCATCAGACACATGAAAAGATGCTCAACATCAACAGTCATCAGGGAAATACAAATCAAAACCACAGTAAGATACTACCTCACATCTGTCAGAGAGGCTATCATCAAAAAGAGAACAAATGATAAGTGTTGGCAAGGATGTGGAGAAAAGGGAACGCTTGTGCACAGTTGGTGGTAATATAAAATTGGTGCAGCCCATATGGAAAACAGTATGGAGGCTCCTCAAAAAATTAAAAATAGACCTAGCATATGATCCAGCAACTCACTCCTGGGTATTTATCCTAAGAAAAGGAAAACACTAATTAAAAAAGATATATACACCCCAATGTTCCAATATTCATTGCAGCATTATTTACAATAGCAAACCTATGGAAGCAACCTAACTGTCCATTGTTGGATGAATGGATGAAGAAGATGTTTATATACATATATATTTATATAATGGAATATTACTAAGCCATAAAAAGAACAAAATCTTGCCATTTGCAACAATATGGATAAACCTAGAGGGTATTATGCTAAGTGAAATAAATTAGACAAAGACAAATCTCACATGATCTCACTTATATGTGGAATCTAAAAAAGAAAGTAAGCAAATATAACAAAATGAAATGGCACTCACAGATACAGAGAACAAATTAATGGTTGCCAGAGGGGAGTGGGGCAGAGGGATGGGTGAAGGGAATTAAGAGGTTCAGACTACCATTTATAAAATAAATAAGTCAGAGGGATATAATGTACAGCACAGGGAATATAGTCAATAATATTGCAATAACTTTGTATGGTATGTAACCTATAAAAATATTGATTCACTATATTGTACACCTCAAATGAATATAATATTGTAAGTCAACTACATTTTAATTTAAAAAGTGAAAAGGAGAGTTAGTTTGTCCAGCTGGAGCTGAAGGCAAGTACTAAGAAATGGTGGAGAAGGATGTTGGTGGTCAGAGAAATATTGGCCAATGCATTTGGAGGTGATATTTTAGATCAAAGGAATCCACAGATGTTTCTCCATAATAATATGAAAGAAAGATAAAAGTGATATTTTAGTATGTATCTGGCTATTGGGGTTGAGACTGGGAAGAAAATCCATGGTAACCCCCACACATAACTTGATGGGATTGGTTTACAATGAAGTGCTAAAGGGAAGACACAATTTTGCAGTGAAAAATGTCAATGAAAACCAAGAGTACTCCCCCCCCCACCCCCCAAAAAAGAAAAAAAACTCAAGAGTACTCCATCACAATGCAAAGAGGATTTTAAACAACTGAAAAACTTCCAGCCTGCAGCAGAGGAAAAAAATTGTACCTCGGGCTTCTATTGGGCTTCTTCACTGGAATGTTTCCATTTCAGCCAAATTGCTCGGTACGTATGTGAGGTCTGGGCCCCCTTTAACATGAAGGGGTCTTCTGTGTCTCCCCATGTTCAGGTGGGCTCAGGAAGCAGCCGTCACTGGGGGATCTTGATGCACCCTTGATGCAGTAGAGCTGGGATGGGCCTGCCTAGAACAGGTGATAGTGGTGTAGGAGCCTCAGCCTCTGGGATGTAATAGTTACAGCCTTCTGTGTTTGTGAAGGATTCCGGAGCTCCTTGACCACTTGCACCTGGCTTAAGGCACAAAGTTGAATTGTATGTGCTGAGAAGCAGGTGCAAAAGACCTTGTGATGTGGTTTAGCTTGTGTGTAGATCTGCTGCCCACCCAGCATTTGCATCTCAGAATGGTTGAGTGTTTCCTTTCTCTCATTATCCTGTACCCAGTATTCTTGTGGAAGGTCTGAAGGGGACACTGAAATTTCTCCCTTTAGAATTTACTGTGTTTATGGCAGAAGTGATATAATAAAGTACTATTTGTAAACTTAGGCAAGAGTAAGGGTCTATGAACATATTTATGAATAACAAATTGGGATTGAATCATGTTGGGCCTGCACCTGTTCAGTCTTGGTATTGCCAGGATGTGGGGTGAGGAGGGGAGGGAGCTGGCAGAAACGGTAAGGGGCAAATGGGGGTCAGGGATGCAGGGTCAGGAATTGAACTAAGCTGAAGCACAGACAGGCAGGGCTGGGCAGTTTAGCTGGATGCTGAGGCAAGAAGAAGAGGCTTGCTTTTTCTGCAGATGTTTGTCTAGAACCATCTTTTATGACAACATTCACTCACAGTTCTCTGAAGTGTCCAGCCTGTGGAAACTGAGTGATGGGCTGGCAAAGCCTCTTTTGGACCCAAGGTTGGGTCTCTGCCATTGATGACTTTTCTGAGCTGGTGATAGTAGCAGTTCTTCCTCAATTTGGCCCAGGGGTTGTGAGGATGTCAGACAGAAACTGAATTCCTGAATCCCCAGGGTCATCACTGTCTTATTTGGTTGCTGCAGCTAAGGCTGAAGGCTTTGAAATGAGGCATGTAACTAGGGCTTTGTCTCCCTTTAGCAGTCATTTTCACACTTTTTCAAAAAATTATGTATTTTCCCAGGAGGGTGTATGGCTGCCTATAGCAACCTTCAGCTAAATGAAAGCATTCTCTTGGTCTCTGGGGAACCAGATGCTGACAGCGAGCTTCTAGGATTTAGAATTTCCTGGGTGTGTTACTTGAGCCTAACAAAAGAGAACAATCCATTCTGGATGCAATTAGATCATTTTTTCTTTGTCTTCTCCGCCTCTCCCACCTGAGAAATAGAAGAAGAAAAGTGAAGGACAGACTTTTCCCGCTGTTACTGGTAATTTTAAGCCCAGTGTGGGTGAGTTAATATCTGATAACAAATAAAAGGTTTGTATGTGTCCTTTTATCTCTTTGAAAAAGCTATAATGCCATGAGTACACTCTGAATAAGAGGGGCATTCTCAATATATTCAAATAAAGTAAAGGATAATTTTATTATGATACCATGCAGCAAGGCTTCTGTGTAGAGCTAGAAGCTCCCAGAGGAAAGCAGTTTCAAAGCAACTAGCACAGACTGGGAAGGGCATGTTGACCCTGAGAGTTGTAGCAGGAGGGAGCACATATTCTTGTTATTCGGCATAACAGACAGGGTGTCGTGCCCACAGGTGTGTAGTAATCAATTGTGATATATGTCCTCCCAATCTTGTTGCTACTAATAAACACTAGTAAACACTGTTATTGTGATAACTTCAATTTTAAAATTATCTTTGTTGAGTTATATTTTGTCTACAGTAAAATTAACCAATTTTAAAAGTACAATTTAATGAGTTTTGACAAATGTGTGTAGTCATGTACCACCAAAATGATCAAGATCTAGAACTTTTCCATCACCCTAAATGTTCTCTGTGCCCTTTGCAGTCAATTCCCTTCACCCACTCCACTCCCAGCCCATGGCAACCACTGATCTGCTTTCTATCACTATAGTTTTGTTTTTGTTTTTCCTCTGCTATATTTCTAAACTAATCTTTCAAGTGATTACCATATTGTTTCAATATATTTGTGTATATTACTAATCTCATTTTAGCCACATCTTTATGGATGGCTTTAGAGCCATTCTGTCAATTTAAGGTAACTTTGTAGATTTCCACTTCAATCTGTTAACATGTGATCCATAAACGATCATAGTTTAGCTCATTTCTTTTTTTTTTTTCCCTCCAAGTTCTTGGTGGGGAGCAGCTCATTGTCACCTTTATACTTTAAAAATTGTGAAAGGAGGTCATATATACACATATATGCTGGGAAGCAGGCAAGGGTCATGAAGAGAGGGTAACCAGCAAGAGGCTGAGGGGCAGGAAGGGAGCGCATCACTGATGATCTTGCAGGAGGGAAAATATGTGGTTGCATTTGGAGGGGGTGGAGAGTGGAGACATTTCTTCTGGGACAGTAATTAGAATAGATAATGCTGACAGGTTAATCTAGAGGTGAAGAAATGCCGCTGAATCATGTGTTCAGAGTGACTAGGATAGATAGAATTAGGGATTCTGAAGAGTGTGCTAGAAATTTACAACCACTGGAGGAAATGCAATACAGCAATAACGAGGTATAAAGAAAGAAATTGCTAAGGAGCATTGAGAGACCAATTACTCCTTTAGGTACCACCTGGGTACCATTTTCTATGGGTTCTTCTTTGATCAGACACTTAATCCCGCTCAATTAAATTTTTATTTAATTGAGATACGTTCATATCTACAGAAAAGTTTTAAGAACCCTATATTTTATTCCCATATATCCTTCACCTAAATTCAACCCAATGTTAACATTTTGCCACATTTGCTCTTTCTATCATATAAAACATATAGAGCATTATTCTTATAATTATTACCATCTTGCTGAACCATTTGAAAGTAATTTGCAGAGGTCATGACGCATCATTCCTTCAGCACATATTTCCTAAGAATGTGGAATTTTTTTTAACATAACCATAGTTCAGTTCTCAAAATCAAGAAATTTAACATTGATATAATAGTACTATCTAATATGAAGGTCATATTCAAATTTCTTCTGCTGTATTGGCTTGCATTTTAAATGACTGTAAGCCAAAATCATCCCATGACTCAAAAGAATGATACTGTTGGGGAATTATAGGACATAGGATTACTATTTGAGAGAAGAGGGTTACCCATTGACCAGGTATGTTCCTAGTCTTATGGAGAGTGTCCAATAAATATTTGTCTAATTGACCTGAAGTATTTGAACATTATTTTAAAAATCATTTGCTTGGTTTTCATTTTTTATTTTTAGCTTTGGGGACCTTGCTGTTACTGAGTGAGCAAGCTAAGCCATTAGCTATTTGGAACGCTCCATCTCAGCTCCATTTCTCCAGTGCCTTGTAACAGGCAGGACTGTACAAAGGAAAACCCTTTTTATGGCCCCAATTCATATCAATCAAATACCAAGGAAAGGACCCTAATATCTTTCTAAAATTTTTTCATTTATCTTGGTGTTTAGTTGTCATAAAATCATATGTTTAAAGCGTCTATTGGGTGTAAATGGTTCCATAGACTCTTGTAACTGACTGACGTGATGATGAAAGTATCTTCACAAAGAACAGCAAAATAGATCTCTTTTTTTTTATTGTAATCATCAAATACTGTGACCCATGGTATTGATTGAATTATACATAAACCTGATAAGGATGATAGCATTCTGGTTCAAAACAAACCACACACAGATTAGGATACAAGAAATAACCTTAATTCTAACAATATCCAGACTCTGCTGAATGGATACCAAAACAAAAATATTTCCAGACAAAAATATTTCCTGTAGGTATGCATTTTTTTAGGATTGTACTGTGAGAAATTTTATCAATCAAAAAGTAGGAAAGACTTTATTAAGTCTTTGTCATATGAGAGAGAATCGAATTCCAAGCAGCTTCTCTGAATTTCTTTCTAGCTCTTTCTTTACTGCCACTGTATACTTTATTTCATGTCTTTTTATTTACTTGGACTTGTTTTTATTTTCTGTTGAATCACCTTGAGTAATTTTTAAAATAAAGCCGTGTGTTGATGGGTTAAAAAAAGAGGAAACTTAGTGTTTCTCTTTGAAGGCAGATGCACACATATAAGCTTAATTTATTTTTGACAGATGTGCCAAAGAAATTCAGTGAGTAAAGGATAATCTTTTCAACAAATAGTGCTGGAATAATTTTACAGCTATATGTACACAAACAAACAAGCAAAAAACAAAACAAAAAATACCCTCAATTTTTACCTAATACCATATAGAAAAATTAACTTGAAATGGATTTTGTTCCTAAATGTAATAGCTAAAACTATGAAACATCAAAATTAAAACAGGAAAAAATCTTAGTGACATTCAGTTTGGCAAAGAATTCTTAAATACCACACACAAGGCATAAAATAAAGAGCACTAAAGTAAAAAAAAATTGACTTCATCAAAATTAAAAACTTTTGCTCTTCAGAAGACACTTATGAAAATAAAAAGGCAAAGACACATTCTGGTTAAAAACATAGCAAAAACCATGTATTTAATAAAGGATTTTGTATCTAGACTATATACTTTTACAACTCAATAAGAAGAAAACACCCAATTTTTTTTAAAAAGAGCAAGAGATTTTTTTTCTTTTAAAATTTATTTATTTTTTGCTGTGTTGGGTCTTTGTTGCTGCACACAGGTTTTCTCTAGTTGCAGTGAGTGGGGGTTACTCTTTGTTGTGGTGCATGGGCTTCTCATTGTGGTGGCTTCTCTTGTTGAAGAGCATGGGATCTAGGCATGCGGGCTTCAGCAGTTGTGGCATGTGGCCTCAGTAGTTGTGGCTTGCAGGCTCTAGAGCTCAGGCTCAATAGTTGTGGTGCACAGACTGCTCCGTGGCATGTGGGATCTTCCCAGACCAGGGCTTGAACCCATGTCCCCTGCATTGGCAAGCAGATGTTTAACCACTGTGCCACCAGGGAAGCCCCAGAGCAAGAGATTCTAAAGATACTTTACCATGGAAATGTACAAATGTCAAATAAACACATTAAAAGATGTTCAACATCATTAGTCATCAGGGAAATTCAAATGAAGACCTTAGTAAGATACTACTACACTCCCATAAATGGCTAAAATGAAAAAACTGACAATATCAAGTGTTAGCAAGGATGTGGAACAACTCGAACTCTCACATACTGCTGCTGGGAATGTGACATGGTATAATTACATTGTAAAACAGTTTAACAGTGTTTTAAAAAGTTAAAAACGTACCTCCCATATGATCCAAATATTCCACTCTTAGGTCTTTACACCAGGAAAAAAATAAAGTATACATTCATTTAAGATTTACACAAATTTTCATAGCAGCTTTATTTGTAGTAACCAAAAAACTAGAAACAACAGATGAATGAACAAACAATTTATAGTATATCCGTACTATGAATTATTACTTAGTAATAAAATGGAATAAACTATTGATACAGTTAATAACATGGATAAATCTCAAAATAATTATGCTGTATGAAAGAAGCCAGACAAACAAAGCTACATACTGTGTGATTCTATTTATATGCAGTTCTAGAAAATGTAAATTAATCTCTACTGAGGAAAAATAGATCAGTGATTACTTGGGGGTGAAGAGAGGGACAGGAGAAAAGAATTTCAAATAATACTGAGAAAATTTGGGGAAGATGACTTTAGGGTGTTCATTTATTGATTATGATGATGGTTTCACAGGCATAGACATGTTAAAATGGGTCAAATTCTACTCTTTAAATATGTACTTTATTGTAGGTCAATGTTATCTCAATAAAACTATTTTAAAAAATTGTTCCCAAACTGATAGTTTTGCTGTATTGTAGCTTAAAAGTAATCTAGTTTCTCTTTGGAAGGCAGATGTAATATAAAGAACATGGGCTGCTGAGTTATGTAGATATGAATTTGTGCTATTGCTCTGCCACTTCCCAGATGAGTAACCTTGTATGAGTTCATCTGAGTTTAAGAACCTTAGTTTTCTCTTTTGGAAATTAGGTATAATAATAAAATTGAGAATTGATGGGGAGATTATACAATGTGGGCAAAGAACCCAACATAGTGATTTCCATGTAAGGATCATTTCTCTTCTCGTTCCCTTCTTCTCTCTTCTCCACCAAACGAAGCACAGTTTGCATGTGTAACAAGTGCTGAATAAACCCTTGTTTGAATCATTCATCATTTGTTTGTTTAAATCTTCAGTTTATGAGAACACTCTCTTTCTTCCCTTCTACCTTGTGAGGTTACAGGGAAAGATGGCCACCTAGGAAGTGAGGCCTCACAGACAATGAATCTGCTTGCACTCTTGCTACCTACCTTGCACTCTTGCTACCTACCTTGGACTTCTCAACCTTCAAAACCATGAGAAATATATATATATATATATATATATATATATATTTGTTTGTTTGTTTATAAGTGAACCAGTTTATGGTATTTTGTTATAGCAACCTAATGGACTAAGAAAATATGATTAATAAGCACTTTTATGTGTATCACCTTATTTGAGCAGTGTAAAATCTGTGAGATAGGAGTGGCAAGAGCTTTCATAACCGTTTTGAAAATGAGGAAATAACCTTTCTGGGCCTTTAAGTGACTTAAGCATCATTCTATAACTTCCGAGTATTTAAACAAAATACCTTTTGATTTCATTATCATTTCAGTGTGGTGAAATAAGATGTATTTTATTGTTTACAGTGTTTGTAATAATGCCCAAGATAATTGTGTAGTCAAATATATTTTGATTGCACAAGCATAAATGGTATTCAATGGATTTTTAAAAGAATAAATGAGAATTCTAACAGAATAGCTGATTACATTTCATATTATTTTCTTTCAGTTTTCGTTGGCATGTAACTATAATAGTAGGAATTATACATTACTGAATCTGAATTTTTTAGTTAACAATATGTTGTAAATACTTTTCTTTGTAGTTTAATACAGTGCATTGCCTTTTTTTTTTTTTTTTTTTTTTGCAATACACGGGCCTCTCATTGTTGCGGCCTCTCCCGTTGCAGAGCACAGGCTCTGGACGCGCAGGCTCAGCAGCCATGGCCCACGGGCCCACCCACTCCGCAGCATGTGGGATCCACCCGGACCAGGGCACGAACCCCTGTCCCCTGCATGAGCAGGCAGACACTCAACCACTGCACCACCAGGGAAGCCCCCATTGCCATTATATTTTAAATTATAATTTTATTGCGTTTAATATTTTATTCAATTATTTTAAAAATATATAGTTTAGACAATGTGCAATGACTATTTTTTTTCAACATCTTTACTGGAGTATAATTGCTTTACAATGGTGCGTTAGTTTCTGCTTTATAACAAAGTGAATCAGCTATACATATACATATATCCCCATATCTCTTCCCTCTTGCATCTCCCTCCCTCCCACTATCCCTATCTCACCCCTCTAGGCAGTCAAAAAGCACCGAGCTGATCTCCGTGTGCTATGCAGCTGCTTCCCACTAGCTATCGGTTTTGCATTTGATAGTGTATATATGTACATGCCACTTTGTCACAGCTTACCCTTCCCCCTCTCCCCTTTCCTCAAGTCCATTCTCTAGTAGGTCTGCGTCTTTACTCCCATCCGGCCCCTAGGTTCTTCATGACCTTTTTTTTTTTTCTTTTTAGATTCCATATATATGTGTTAGCATATGGTAATTGTTTTTCTCTTTATGAATTACTTCACTCTGTATGACAGATTCTAGGTCCATCCACCTCGCTACAAATAACTCAATGTCATTTCTTTTTATGGCTGAGTAACATTCCATTGTATATATGTGCCACATCTTCTTTATCCATTCATCTGTTGATTGACACTTAGGTTGCTTCCATGTCTTGATTATTGTAATTAGAGCTGCAATGAACATTGTGGTACATGACTCTTTTTGAATTATGGTTTTCTCAGGGTATATACCCTGTAGTGGGATTGCTGGGTCATATGGTAATTCTATTTTTAGTTTTTTAAGGAACCTCCATACTGTTCTCCATAGTGGCTGTATCAATTTACATTCCCACCAACAGTGCAAGAGGGTTCGCTTTTCTCACAGCCTCTCCAGCCTTTATTGTTTGTAGATTTTTTGATGCTGGCCATTCTAACTGGTGTGAGGTGATATCTCATTGCAGTGTTGATTTGCATTTCTCTAATGATTAATAACGTTGAGCATTCTTTCATGTGTTTGTTGGCAATCCGTATATCTTCTTTGGAGAAATGTTTATTTAGGTCTTCTGCCCATTTTTGGATTGGGTTTTTTTTTTTTTTGATATTAAGCTTCATGAGCTGCTTATAAATTTTGGAGATTAATCCTTTGTCAGTTGCTTCATTTGCAAATATTTTCTCCCATTCTGAGGGTTCTCTTTTCATCTTGTTTATGGTTTCCTTTGCTGTGCAAAAGCTTTTAAGTTTCATTAGATCCCATTTGTTTATTTTTGTTTTTATTTCCATTTCTCTAGGAGGTGGGTCGAAAAGGATCTTGCTGTGATTTATGTCATAGAGTGTTCTGCCTATGTTTTCCTCTAAGAGTTTTATAGTGTCTGACCTTACATTTAGGTCTTTAATCCATTTTGAGTTTATTTT
The DNA here is from genome assembly GCF_963455315.2 of Globicephala melas. Taxonomy (NCBI): domain Eukaryota; kingdom Metazoa; phylum Chordata; class Mammalia; order Artiodactyla; family Delphinidae; genus Globicephala; species Globicephala melas. Next base: position 32,267,988 of record NC_083326.1, on the reverse strand, counting down.
TGTGTATGGTGTTAGGGAGTGGTGTCATTTCATTCTTTTACATGTAACTGTCCAGTTTTCCCAGAACCACTTATTGAAGAGGCTGTCTTTTCTCCATTGTATATTGTTGCCTCCTTAATCAAAAATAAGGTGACCATATTAGCATGGGTTTATCTCTGGGCTTTCTATCCTGTTCCATTGATCTATATTTCTGTTTTTGTGCCAGCACCATACTGTCTTGATTACTGTAGCTTTGTAGTATAGTCTGAAGTCAGGGAGCCTGATTCCTCCAGCTTTATTTCCTTTCTCATGATTGCTTTGGCTATTAGGGTCTTTTATATTTCCATACAAATTGTGAAATTTTTGTTCTAGTTCTGTGAAAAATGTCATTGGTAGTTTGTTAGGGATTGCATTGAATCTGTAGATTGCTTTGGGTTGTATAGTCATTTTCACAATGTTGATTCTTCCAATCCAAGAACATGGTATATCTCTCCATCTGTTTGTATCATCTTTAATTTCTTTCATCAGTGTCTTATAGTTTTCTGCATACAGGTCTTTTGTCTCCTTAGGTAGGCTTATTCTTAGGTATTTTATTCTTTTTTTTCAATGGTAAATGGGAGTGTTTCCTTAATTTCACTTTCAGATTTTTCATCATTAGTGTATAGGTATGCAAGAGGTATAAAGGTATAAATTTTTCCATTTCTTTCAGGTTATCTATTTTATTGGCATATTGTTGGTTGTAGTAATCTATCCTGATCCTTTGTATTTCTGCAGTGTCAGTTGTTACTTCTCCATTTTCATTTCTAATTCTGTGCATTAATTTTGTATCCTGCTAGTTTACCAAATTCATTGAATAGCTCTAGTAGTTTTCTGGTGGCATCTTTAGGATTCTCTATGTATAGTATCATGTCATCTGCAAATAGTGACAGCTTTACTTCTTCTTTTCTGATTTGGATTCCTTTTATTTCTTTTTCATCTCTGATTGCTGTTTGGGCTAAAACTTCCAAAACAATGTTGAGTAATAGTGGTGAGAGTGGGTCATCTTTTCTTTTGCCTGATCTTGGTGGAAATGGTTTAAATTTTTCACCATTGAGAACAATGTTGGCTGTGGGTTTGTCATATATGGCCTTTATTATGTTGAGGTAAGTTCCCTCTATACCTACTTTCTGGAGGGTTTTTATCATAAATAGGTGTTGAATTTTGTCAAAAGCTTTTTCTGCACCTATTGAGATGATAATATGGATTTTATTCTTCAATTTGTTAATATGATGTATCACATTGATTGATTTGCGTATATTGAAGGATCCTTGCATTCCTGGGAAAAACCGTACTTGATCATGATGCATGATCCTTTTACTGTGCTGTTGGATTCTGTTTGCTAGTATTTTGTTGAGGATTTTTGCATCTATGTTCATCAGTGATATTGGCCTGTAGTTTTCTTTTTTGGTGACATCTTTGTCTCCTTTTGGTATCAGGGTGATGGTGGCCTCATAGAATGAGTTTGGGAGTGTTCCTCCTTCTGCTATATTTTAGAAGAGTTTGAGAAGGATAGATGTTAGCTCTTCTGTAAATGTTTGATAGAATTCACCTGTGAAGCCATCTGGTCCTGGACTTTTGTTTGTTGGAAGGTTTTTAATCACAGTTTCAGTTGCAGTGCTTGTGATTGGTGTTTATATTTTCTATTTCTTCCTGGTTCAGTCTCAGAAGGTTGTACTTTTCTAAGAATTTTTCCATTTCTTTCAGGTCGTCCATTTTATTGGCATATAGTTGGTTTTAGTAATCTCTCATGATCCTTTGTATTTCTGCAGTGTCAGTTGTTACTTCTCCTTTTTCATTTCTAATTCTATTGATTTGAGTTTTTTTCCTTTTTTTCTTGATGAGTCTGCTTAATGGTTTATCAATTTTGTTTATCTTCTCAAAGAACCAGTTTTAGTTTTATTGATCTTTGCTATTGTTTCTTTCATTTCTTTTTCATTTATTTCTGATCTGATCTTTATGATTTCTTTCCTTATGCTAACTTTGGTTTTATTTTGTTTTTCTTTCTCTAATTGCTTTATGTGTAAAGTTAGGTTGTTTATTTGAGATGTTTCTTGTTTCTTAAGGTAGAATTGTATTGATATAAACTTCCCTCTTAGAACTTCTTTTGCTGCATGCCATAGGTTTTGGGTCATCATGTTTTCATTGTCATTTGTTTCTAGGTATTTTTTGATTTCCTCTTTGATTTCTTCATTGATCTCTTGGGTATTAAGTAGTGTAGTGAAAAACACCATTGGAATTTTGATAGAGATTACATTGAATCTGTACCTTGGAGTTTTAATATTTTCCATTTACTCTTTGTAACAAGAATGGATATTATCCTTCTCCTTTAGCTACTTGCAACAGACAAACCTGGTTTCAGGTTAGGAATTGAGGCATGGAATAGCTTTATACTGCTAAGGCTGAATCCTATATTTAGTGTCATTGAGTTCACTGGAGTAATATGTGGCTAATGCAAAAATTCACTTTATTTAAATTGTTTATGTGACTTTATGTCACAAATTGTTTATTCACTGCTCAGTGACATCCATTTTTAAAAAATGTGTTACTATCCTTGGTATCCAGAGTCATACTAAATTTTCACATTCTTTGAAGCTTGAACTCAAGGGGCTAGACATAATAACCAGGAGACCACTTATAATTTTAGTCTTAACTAAAGACATATGTTGGCTTCACAATTGAAATGGGAAGTCTACAGAGGGAACAGACTTTATGTCTTTTGCCTATTACAGGTTTTGTCACAGAAAAGTGGATTAATAGAGTAACATTTCATTGTAAATGGACATTAATGAATGCTAAATTACCACCACATTCCTACGGAACTGCACATAACAGCTACTTTCACATTCAATGAATTTTTCATGATTAATGTTATTGTAATGAATACCAAAGAAATTAATAACCCTTTGTCACTTTAAAAGAGTTGCTGATTAATTTTATGCTATTATTCTATTCTCATTTGTCATAAGAGAACCTCGAATTTTAATGTTTAATATGTGGTGTGAATTAAAGAAGTAGCCATGCCCCCCTGACCTTTTCAATATTCTAATCTTTTCTTTCCTGACCTCTCAGAACTCTTTCTGGCAACAGTTAGGCTTTTGAGAGGAGGGAGAGCTGAGCCTGTTGGGTAAGTGAATGGAATGAGGAAGCATTTTAAGACAAATTTTCATAATTTACTGATTATTGGAAATTCAAAATTTAGACTATTCATTATCTTAACAAAAATTGTAATATGTGCAGAATATGGCACCACATAAATCCATTCTGGTGACAAACAATGCAATGAGAATGGGAAATAGCAGAAACCCAAAGTAATCACTTTACAGTCCAGATACTGGATAAAACTAAAGTCCCATCAGGTTTCACAGCAGCTCTTTTTTTGCACTAGTAACAATTGCTTTCTACAGAAAACACAGCATGACACCATATCCAAGCACTCATAATGAGAGTTTGGACACATTCATTTGAAAGTGGCCTCCATCCAAGCAGAACATCAATTTAATGAATTCATGTTCTTTACTCTGTGTGGGACAATAATTTGACATCATTGTTGATTTATATTGAAAGTGATTATTTTGGATTTTGAAGGGACATAAATATTTTCATCTATTAGTGTATTCATTAATCTATTTCATTTACCTATTTGACTATTTGATAAGTATTTATTAAATTACTGGTGTGTGCATAACATTGTGCTAGCTAATATAAGGGGCTTGCAATAAAAGAATTGGATACGGATGGACGGACACTAAAAGTACAAATGACTGAGGATAGATTCCCTCAGAATGAAAAACTATGACTATAATTTTCTGGAGACTATGAGGGGAATCACTCTATTCATGAGGAGCTCGGACAGTTTTGTGCCAATAAGTGGGGTATTTGGTCCCTGGAAGTGTGAGGATGGCCAATCTGCATGAGAAAGGAATTTAAAGGATATGAGGAGAAATGAAGAAACATTTGTATTTTAAACAATTTTGTAAACTAGTAGACATATCACTATAAGTTTTTATGATTGTTGCCAACAAAATCTTAGCCAGAAGTAGCACAGACTTAGCACCAACAAATGTGCTTTAGCACCTACTTTGGGAAGGACTCATCCTAGAGCATTTAGGGAGTAGAAGCCACTGAACTATGGTTGTTTGACACTGTACCATTCAAACGTACCAATATTTTCATGTCTTTGATGATTACACAACCATGTGTCTAGTCTATGTGACTGAAATTTGCAGTCAGAATAGTTTGCTAGTGGGAACCTGAGAACAGGTGACCAATCTGGACAAGGAGTATATCCAATTGCTGAACTTTAAAGCGAGGTCATATATGAGTACTTAGTAGAGGCCTTAGAGTCAGGAGTTAAAACTGGGGTTTGGAACAGATTGGCCATATGACAATGTGTTAGAAGTCAGGAAACAGGAAATGAGGATCAAAAAGGAAAATAAGAACACTGATAAGGCAAACAGCAAATGGAAGCAGCAGTTAAGACAAGGAAATCTGAAAACTCTACAAGAGTGAGACAAAGTGATTAAAAATCTTGCTTTTGAGGTAGATTGTAAAACATGGCATTTTATGACAGCAGGTCAGACAAGTAAGTGATTGTGACATTTGCATTCACTTTATACAGAATATTAGCACTTAAAGGAAACAATTCTATCACCAAAATTTCTGGAAGGGAAGTCCTTAAGAGGTCCCTGACAAAGCTGATACTTACAGGTTGTACGGTCAAAGATAAGTAGTGTTACAAATACTAAATATTGGAGAGGTTGTGCAGAAGAGAGAACCCTCTTGCACTGTTGGTGGGAATATAAACTGATACAGCCACTATGGAGAACAGTATGGAGGTTCATTAATAAACTATAAATAGAACTATCATATGACCCAGCAATACCACTACTGGGCATATACCCTGAGAAAACCATAATTCAAAAATAGTCATGTATCACAATGTTCATTGCAGCAATATTTACAATAGCCAGGACATGGAAGCAATCCAAGTGTCGATCAACAGATGAATGGATAAAGAAGATGTGGCACATATATACAATGGAATATTACTCTGCCATAAAAGGACAAGAAATTGAGTTATTTGTAGTGAGGTGGATGGACCTAGAGTCTGTCATACAGAGTGAAGTAAGTCAGAAAGAGAAAAACAAATACCATATGCTAACACATATATATGGAATCTAAAAAAGAAAAAATGGTTCTGATGAACCTAGGGGCAGGACAGGAATAAAGACACAGATGTAGAGAATAGCTTTGAGGACATGGGGAAGGGAAAGGGTAAGCTGGGATGAAGTGAGAGAGTGGCATGGACATATATACACTACCAAATGTAAAATAGATAGCTAGTGAGAAGCAGCTGCATAGAACAGGGAGATCAGCTTGGTGCTTTGTGATCATGTAGAGGGGTGGGATAGGGAGGGTGGGAGGGAGACGCAAGAGGGTGGGGATATGGTGATACATGTATACATATAGCTGATTCACTTTCTTATACAGCAGAAACTAACATAACATTGTAAAGCAATTATATGCCAATAAAGATGTTTAAAAAAAAAGATAAGTAATGTTTTGGGGCTAGAAAATTGACATGGTTTAAAGCAATTGTAAAAGTCTAATATCAATTAAATTTCTTGCCTCTATGCACTATCAGTTTGTTTATTTACTTTTTATTGTGGAAAAATATAAGACATGTAACCAATGGAGAGAATGGTATAATGAATGCCCAAGTGCCTGTCACTTAGCATCAGCAATTATTAAATCATGAGCCATTCTTTTTCATTTACACCCCTACTCTCATCTCTCCTTGCTCTGATTATATTGAAGTAAATCCCAGAGTTGAAATAATTTCATCCATAAATATATCTGTATGCATCTCTAAAAGATAAGGAATGATTCTTTTATTAAGCATAGCCATAATACTATTATATCAATCACCTTAAAAAAATTAAGGATGATTTCTTATACTATTTAAGGTTTAGTCAGTGTTCAAACTTCCCTGATTTTCTTATAGTATTTCTTTTTTTTTTTTTTTTTTCCGCTGTACGCGGGCCTCTCACTGTTGTGGCCTCTCCCGTTATGGAGCACAGGCTCCGGATGCGCAGGCCCAGCGGCCATGGCTCATGGACCCAGCCGCTCCGCGGCACGTGGGATCCTCCCGGACCGGGGCACGAACCCGCGTCCCCTGCATCAGCAGGCGGACTCTCAACCACTGCACCACCAGGGAAGCCCTAGTATTTCTTTTTATTATTTGTTTCTATGGCAGAGTCACGTAAGTCCATGTATTACAATTAGCTGACATGAGAATCAGGCTTCTTTGGGAGTTCCTTGGTGGTCCAGTGGTGGTTAGGACTCTGCGCTTTCATGGCTGAGGGCCCAGTTTCAATCCCTGGTTAGGGAACTAAGATCTCACAAACTATGTGGCAAGGCTTCTTTTAAATACCTGACTTGATGTGTTTTGTTAGTTTTGGAAAAGTCTCAGCCATTATCTCTTTAAATATGGCCTCTGCCAGATTCTATTTCCTCTCTTTCTTGGATGCTCTGTATCATAGTTTCTCAGCAGCAGCTCTATTGACATTTTTACACCAGATAATTCTTATTTGTGGAAGTCTGTCATGTTCATTGTAAGATGTTTAATAGTATCTCTGGCCTCTATCCACTAGATACCAGTAGCAACCTCTAGAAATTGTGATACTAAAAAAAAAAAAAAAGTCTCTAGATAGTGCCAAATGTCCTCTGAGAGAGGAGGACAAATCAGTCTCTAGTTAATAACTTTGAATTATATGTATGTTAATCCTATAAAAAGTTGTACTCCAAATGTCTCTTGTGCTTATCCTTTCTCCTCTCCTTGTTTCAATATGTAGGCTTGTGTCTGACCTACGTTCCCATTATTTATCCCTTTCATCAATTTTGTTACTTTATCCACTTTATTAAACTCACCTCTTAATTTCAGTTGTTTTTCAGTTTTAGAATTTTCATTTTATTTTTTTAAAAAATTAGTTATTTGCTGAAATTCTATATCTTGTTATTTATTTCCTTGACCATAATAATTACAGTTATCTTAACTATGTCTGTTAACTTGAATATCTGGATCATTTTCAGGTCTCTTCTATTTTCTGTTTCATCTCTTGGTCTTATTTCTTTTTATGCCTGGTCATTTTTAATTGAATACCCAACATTATTTATGAAAAATTGAAGAGATTCTGGTCTCCCTACAGAGAAGATAGTGGCAGATCACTGTTTCAGTGAGGGATTGAGCTAATTACAAGTTGAGTATATAGCTCTTCAGGTATCCTAAGTGAGAACCTGAAATCTTTATCAGGGTCCTTCTCCTACTTGGTGGGCATTGAATACCATTTCTTTTCCTCCCCAACACTGTGGAACTGTTAAAATTCCTTCTTCTTTTCTCAGTGTTTTGGAAACCACATTATGCTTGGCTTATGTCTTAGATTTGTTCTCTAGAAGCAGAGTCAGAGTCAGTGATTCCTGGGCAATAATTTATTGAGTGAGTGTTCTCAGCAGACTATTAAGGAAGACAAGATAGGGCAACAGAAGAAAGCTAAGCAAGAAAAATGGTCTTGGCTAAAGATTAGCTTCATCTTGGTCCCAAGGGAAGCTCTGTAGCACAAATCATACCATGGAGATGGTCTCCTCTTAAGGCGGGGGGCGGGGGGAGACAAGTTTCTGTACCTATCATGTCAGTTAATTATTTGTTTCTGACTGTCTCGGGTGGCAAGTCTTAACCTCTTGAATGAGACAGCTCCTGTTTCCATTTAGCCAAGGAAAATTCTTTGGAGAAAGGAGCAGCTATGAGCTGTTATCAGCAGACACTAACAATGGGTGGGCTGTGTGCACCAGCTCAGTGAAAGTGATCTGGCTGGAGGCACCAACAGCTTCCACTAAAGTCCACTCCTTGCACTATTTAGATTTCCTTGCTTGTCACATTAAGATCACTTTATTCAAACACAGCTTCACCAGCACTGTGGTTTGTCACAGTTTATGTTTTTAAAAAGGAGGGAGAGGGGTTTAGTGAGATTAAGTTGGTCCTGAGTTTGTAAATGTTAAGTTGTAACTTATCTCTCTTCTTCATCACCCATTCATGATGGCACCTCCCTTTTGACTACCCCTTCTTCTGGTCTTCATGGCTTGCTTAGTAGAGTTACCCAGGCCCTTGATACTGAGGCACCTTAGTCATTGATTATCATGTTCTTACTAAACTATTATTTCTATATTTGCTTACTTATAGTTACAATAGGGCATGAAACCAAGATGTTCAATGGATCATCTGAGTGTCAAACATATTCCTTCTTGCCTCTTAATGTAGCATCAGTTGTACCTTTTCATAATGATCAAGGTTGATTACCTCTGTCAGCAAGGTAGCTACTTTTTGTGCCCACTGGCCATTTGGCATAAGGAACCCAAAATGACCAGGCAGAAACCTTCATCCAGGATTAGGATAGACCCTAAATCCAATGACAAGTCCCTTTTTAAGAGAAGAGAAGACTACAGAGAGTAGAAGCCAATGTGAAGATACAGGCAGAGATTGAAGTGATGTGTCTACAAATCAAGGGATGAAAAGGACTGCCAGCAACCACCTAAATCTAGGAGAGAAGCATGGAACAGATTCTCCCTCAGAGCCTTCAGAAAGAACCAACCTTGCCAATGCCTTGACTTCATACTTCTGTTCTCCAGAATTGTGAAAGAATAGATTTTTATTTTTATTATTTTAAGTCACTCAGTTTGTGCCAATTTGTTATAGCAGCCCTAGGAAATAAGTATTGATCATGATGCTGACTAAGGTATTGTGGGTAGAAAAGATAAACCCATATCTACAATATGAGCAATGCCAGTCAAGACAAAACATTACCCTTTCAAGGTAGAAGGTAATTAATAGAATCAACTTGCCACTGAGATACCGGTTGGTCTACTTGAGAGTTGGTATCATACTGAGGGCTCAGCATTGACTTCTATTGAGAGGTTGGACATTTAGCGGTGACTATCAGTTTTAGTGAGATCATGCTGTTGGCCATGCCTACACACTGTGTCTGTCAGTTTGGCTAATCCAGTCTTGATCCCATTGCACAAGCACTTTGTCTGAAGGGAGAAGCTGACTGACACCTGCTGGTGAACATATCTCTCTGCTTGGTTGTTTAGACCTGTTCTGCAGTTGATAATTTCTCTTGGGCATTAATGTGCAATATAAAAATTCTCACATTTTGTGCCTACTCTCCAAAATCCAACATTTGCCTCTTTCTCATACCTTCTTGCACTCAGTTTTCTAATATTGCAACTTCAAGGCCTCCAACTAGATAGGCAAATCATTTACCACTTCACATAAGCACATGCATATCCTAATTTGGGCCACTTCAGTTTCTACAGAAATTGAATGGCGAGCTGCTCCACCTGAATCTCTGCCATTGAGAGGATTGCCCTTTGACATTCTCTTTCAAAGACATGCCTGAGTGCGGCTGTAGTGAGACATCAGTCTGTTTTTGGTTTGTAACCACATACCAAGCTGATTCATCCATGAACCAAGATTATATTTCTTCCTTCTCCATCAGCTATTCATAGGGAATGTCTCATGCAACTGTGAGTATGAGCCCTCTGGACTTGCCCAAGCCTAATTTCTGATATACCATTTCTACTTTATGATGATGAGTTGTTGCTGGGCCTATGTGAAATTATGAAAATCATCCAATAGTATGGAGTGTATTGTAGGGAGTTCTGGTCTCAGGGTCACTTGATACTCCATAGTTAGATGTTCATTTCCTACCAGTGCCAAGTAGCATGCCAGACCTACTTTTTAAATGGTGTCTAGTTCTCTGCTAAGTTTGGTATGGTATTGCTCCAGATATCATGAGGTTTTTGCTTTGAATTTCCTATTAGGACTAAAGCTAGAGTTTCACATGTCTTTTTTCCTCTAATCCAGATACCTCGTCTCTTATTTTGGGCCTCCATAAAATTCTGCAGTCTTCTATGCCACCTGATGAATGGGATTAAAAATTATTCCCAACTATAGGATATGCAGTCTCTAAAACTCAAAGAGACGGACCAAGCACTGTATATCTTTCTTAATGGTAGGAGTTGCAAGGTGCAATAACTTGGCCTTTACTTTGTAGGGGATGTTCCAAGATTCTCTGGAACGCTGGACCCCTAAAAACTTCACCAATGTGGCAAGTCCCTGAATTTTTGTGAGGTTTCTTTCACTCTCTAGAATGCACGCATATTTTCAAGGCATTCAGAGTAATTGCCAATTATTGATAATCAGGTTTGATAAGCATGATTCCATCTATATAGTGGGCAGTGTGAGATTCTACAGAAGGTCCAGATGGTTCAAGTTCTTTTGAGCTATATTTTGACAGAAAGCAAGAGAATTAAGGTGGCTCTCTGTTGGTTTGCAACCTTGGGAGTTCTCTGGGTATAATAAAAAACTGGCCCCCATACATGGTGAATGCAGGAAAGAGGCAGACCATTCAAGATTGGTAGATGGCAGATTTAATAAGAAAGAGAACTTATATATGAGGCTTGTCTTGGCTGGCAGCCAGAATCTTAAAAGTTTATATAGAGGCCTTAACTGGGTTCAGTCACATATACTGTCCAGATGGGCTCAATAACACCTTACTCTTTTAAGCCTATGTCCCTGAAATGGCTGGTAGTATGGGAATAATAGGCAGGGGAAAGGATAAGGAGCCTCCAGCTGCCTGGGTCCAGGTCACCAGTCAACCAGCAATCATGTCCTCTCAATGATCTCCTCCAGCACTCTCAGGAAGAACCATGAATGTATACTGTTGTCTGTCCTAAGTGAAAACAAACTGCTTCTAATCCTCCTTCCTTACAGATATTGAAAAAGCTGCATTTTCCAGATATATAACTATCATATTACCAGGGATGTGTTAATCTGCTCTACTAATACCATATTTGATATAGCAGCTGTACGTGGGCCTACTATTTGCTTAGGTTTTCAGTGGTCCACTATCAGTTGCTAAGATTCATTGGGTTTTTTGCAAGAGCTATACTGCTGAATTAAATAGGGCATAATGGCACTGCCATAACTGATTTCAATTTTTGAAAGTGACACTGTTCATACCTCTCCCCAGAATATAATACTGGTTTTTAATTTACTATCTTGACAGAAGGGAAAAAATTCAGGTATTTCCATTTGCCCTTTCCTACTACACCAGCTCTTACTTAACAGGTCCAGGAGCTAATATGAAATTTCTAAATTGTTATTCACGTCTCTTCTAATTAGACATTTTGGAACTGAGAAATAATTACCAGGTGAGCCCAAGACCTATTGGACACACTGTGAGGTGGACATGGGTCACAACTCCATTTATTCCCTGAGCCTCATACTGTTACTCTAACAGGAGACCATGAGGACTCTGGATCCCTGGTTCTCAGGATCAAGTCATACCCACTATATATCTGGTTATTTTTTCTCTAATGTATGGTTATCTGAATACAGAACCATAGTCACGTTTCAGAAGGACTGTGGAGAGCACTAGTGTGCACACTTTCTGTGGGATTACTGGATCCTTATTCATCAGGACCTGACCTCTCCCTCAGCTGATGTGTTCTGAGTCTGAGAATTGACTCATGTTTGGAAACTGGCCAAGGAACATGACTTTCCATTAGGTAAGTGATCTTTGCATTCTGCTTATCCATTTTTGGTATATTTTCATTATGAGTTGTCAAGCAATAGTCTTGATGACTGTCCATCCTGTTACTAAGTCAACCCTACCCTGGTTGCCGTCCAAATTTGCTGCCTATTATGGTAATTTTGACTACCTTGCTACTATGGTTAATTGTTACAACTTGGCCTCTACTATTTCAGGCTCCTATAATCTCCATTAACAATTGTTCAGATATTTTTGATTTGTTGTGATTTCTTCTTTGATCATGGTAGCACAATTCTGTAACTATATCTTCTATTATCTGTTGATTTTTTAAAAAATAGGTTTTTGGTGTTATTTTGTTAGTAGTTGCTTGGAATTAAAATATATATCTTAATTTATCAAAATCTACTTTAGGTAAATACTGACTTAATTCAGTATTTATTAATTCAAAATATGGCAGCTTTGCTTTAAAATAGCTCAATTTTTCCACTCTCCCTATTTGTACTGTTATGATCACATATATCATATCTTTATATGTTATAACCCCCCAAATAGTGTTATCATTATTTCTTTATACAATCTTATGTTTTCTTTAAATTATGAGAATTAGAAAATATATTTACACAGTCTTTAATTTACCTATGCATTTACCATTTGGGGGTCTCTTTATTTCTTTCTGTGGATTTTTTTTCATAGAAAAATAAAACAATATTTTTAATATTTCTCAAAAAATAATCAGAAGCTCTAACAGAAATCTCACCTTCCTACACAGCAGCTGCCCCACTGAGATGGCATGAAGGCCAAGTTTGCCCCAGTCTGCAGCACTGCTTAATATCTCTCCATCACTAACCAAAGTCAAAAGGCCACTTCAATTTATCATTGTGTTCATTCTGCTGTTTTAATTTATTTTTTATTTTTAAATTAATTTTTATTGGAGTATAGTTGCTTTACAATGTTCTGTTAGCTTCTACTGTACAACAAAGTGAATCAGCTGTACGTATACATATATCCCCTCTTTTTTGGATTTCCTTCCCATTTAGGTCACCACAGAGCACTGAGTGGAGTTCCCTGTCCTATACAGTAGGTTCTCATTAGTTATCTATTTTATACATAATATCAATAGTGTATATATCTCAATCCCTATCTCCCAATTCATCCCACCCTCCCTTCCCCCTTGATATCCATATGTTTGCTCTCCACATCTCCATCTCTATTTCTGCTTTGCAAATAAGATCATCTATACAATTTTTCTAGATTCCACATATATGTGTTAATATATGATATTTATTTTTCTCTTTCTGACTTACTTCACTCTATATGACAGTTTCTAGGTCCATCCACATCTCTACAAATGATCCAATTTCATTCCTTTTTATGACTGAGTAAAATTCCATTGTATAAATGTACCACATCTTCTTTATCCATTCCTGTTGATGGACATTTACATTGTTTCTATGTCCTGGCTATTGTAAATAGTGTGGCAATGAATATTGAGGTGCATGTGTCTTTTTGAATTATGGTTTTCTCATATCATTTATGTCTTTTAACTTTGGGTTTTTTTTTTGTTGTTGTTCTTTCTCTTATTGCTTTAGGTGCAAGCTTAGGTTGTTTATTTGAGATGTTTCCTGTTTCTTAAGGTAGGATTGTATTGCTATAAATTTCCCTCTTAGAACTGCTTTTGCTGCATCCCATCGGTTTTGGGTCGATGTGTCTCCATTGTCATTTGTTTCTAGGTATTTTTTAATTTCCTCTTTGATTTCTTCAGTGATGACTTCGTTATTAAGTAGGGTATTGTTTAGCCTCCATGTGTTTGTATTTTTTACAGATCTTTTCCTGTAATTGATATCTAGTCTCATAGCATTGTGGTCAGAAAAGATACTTGATACAATTTCAATTTTCTTACATTTACCAAGGCTTGATTTGTGACCCAAGATATGATCTATCCTGGAGAATGTTCCATGAGCACTTGAGAAAAATGTGTATTCTGTTGTTTCTGGATCCAATGTCCTATAAATATCAATTAAGTTCATCTTCTTTAATGTATCATTTAAAGTTTGTGTTTCTGTATTTATTTTCATTTTGGATGATCTTGTCCATTGGTGAAAGTGGGGTGTTAAAGTCCCCTGCTATGAATGTGTTACTGTCGATTTCCCCTTTTATGGCTGTTAGTATTTGCCTTACATATTGAGGTGCTCCTATGTTGGGTGCATAAATATTTACAATTGTTATCTCTTTTTCTTGGATAGATCCCTTGATCATTATGTAGTGTCCTTCTGTCTTTTCTAATAGTCTTTATTTTAAAGTCTATTTTGTCTGATATGAGAATTGCTACTCCAGCTTTCTTCTGGTTTCCATTTGCATGGAATATCTTTCTCCATCCCCTTACTTTCAGTCTGTATGTGTCTCTAGGTCTGAAGTGGGTCTCTTGTAGACAGCATATATATGGGTCTTGTTTTTATATCCATTCAGCCAGCCTGTGTCTTTTGGTTGGAGTATTTATTCCATTCTCATTTAAGGTAATTATTGATATGTATGTTCCTATTACAATTTTCTTAATAGTTTTTTCTTTGTTTTCATAGGTCCTTTGCTTCTCTTATGTTTCCCACTTAGAGAATTTCCTTTAACATTTGTTGTAGAGCTGGTTTTGTGGTGTTGAATTCTCTTAGCTTTTGCTTGCCTGTAAAGATTTTGATTATTCCATCAAATCTGAATGAGATCCTTGCCAGGTAGAGTAATCTTGGTTGTAGGTTCTTCTCTTTCATCACTTTAAGTGTATCATGCCACTCCCTTCTGGCTTGTAGAGTTTCTGCTGAGAAATCAGCTGTTAAACTTATTGGAGTTCCCTTGTATGTTATTTGTCATTTTTTCATTTTTCCCTTGCTTCTTTCAATAATTTTTCTTTGTCTTTAATTTTTGCCAATTTGATTACTATGTGTCTCGGAATGTTTCTCCTTGGGTTTATCCTGTATGGGGCTCTCTGTGCTTCCTGGACTTGGGTGGCTATTTCCTTTCTAATGTTAGGGAAGTTTTCCACTAAAATCTTTTAAAATATTTTCTCTGGTCCTTTCTCTCTCTCTTCTCCTTCTGGGATCCCTATAATGTGAATGTTGTTGCATTTAATGTTGTTCCAGTGGTCTCTTAGGCCGTCTTCATTTCTTTTTGTTCTTTTTTCTTTATTCTGTTCTGCAGCAGTGAATTCTACCATTCTGTCTTCCAGGTCACTTATCCGTTCTCCTGCCTCAGTTATTCTGCTATTGACTCCTTCTAGTATATTTTTCATTTCAGTTATTGTATTGTTCATCTCTGTTTATTTATTTATTTGTTCTTTAATTCTTCTATGTCTTTGTTAAACATTTCTTGCATTTTCTCTATCTTTGCCTCCATTCTTTTTCAGAGGTCCTGGATCATCTTCACTATCATTACTCTGAATTCTTTTTCTGGTAGTTTGCTTATCTCCATTTCATTTATTTGGTTTTCTGTGGTTTTATCTTGTTCCTTCATCTGGTACATAGCTCTCTGCCTTTTCATCTTGTCTACCTTTCTGTGAATGTGTTTTTTGTTCCACAGGCTGCAGGATTGTTGTTCTTCTTGCTTCTGCTGTCTGAACTCTGGTGGGTGAGGCTATCTAAGAGGCTTATGCAAGTTTCCTTATGGGAGGGACTGCTGGTGGGTAGAGCTGGCTGTTGCTCTGGTGGGCAGAGCTCAGGAAACTTTTTTCTTTTTTTGATTTTTCTTTGAATTTTATTTTTTTTTATACAGCAGGTTCTTCTTAGTTATCTATTTTATACATATTAGTGTATATATGTCAGTCCCAATCTCCCAGTTCATCCCCCAACCACCACCCCCACTTCCCCCCTTGGTGTCCATACATTTGTTCTCTATATCTGTGTCTCTATTTCTGCCTTGCAAACTGGTTCATCTGTAGCATTTTTCTAAATTTCACATGTATGCGTTAATATATGATATTTGTTTTTCTCTTTCTGACTTACTTTGCTCTGTATGATAGTCTCTAGGTCCATCCACGTCTCTACAAATGACCCAATTTTATTCCCTTTTATGGCTGAGTAATATTCCATTGTATATATGTGATACATCTTCTTTATCCATTCATCTGTTGCTGGGTATTTAGGTTGCTTTCATGACCTGGCTATTGTAAATAGTGCTGCAATGAACATTGGGGTGCATGTGTCTTTTTGAATTATGGTTTTCTCAGGGTATATGCCCAGTAGTGGGATTGCTGGGTCATATGGTAATTCTATGTTTAGTTTTTTAAGGAACCTCCATACTGTTCTCCATAGTGGCTGTATCAATTTACATTCCCACCAACAGTCAAGAGGGTTCCCTTTTCTCCACACCCTCTCCAGCATTTGTTGTTTGTAGATTTTCTGATGATGGCCATTCTAACCAGTGTGAGGTGATACCTCATCGTAGTTTTGATTTTCATTTCTCTAATAATTAGTGATGTTGAGCAGCTTTTCATGTGCCTCTTGGCCATCTGTATGTCTTTGGAGAAATGTCTATTTAGGTCTTCTGCCCATTTTCTGATTGGGTTGTTTGTTTTTTTAATATTGAGCTGCATGAGCTGTTTATATATTTTGGAGATTAATCCTTCATCCGCTGATTTGTTTGCATATATTTTCTCCCATTCTGAGGGTTGTCTTTTCTTCTTGTTTATAGTTTCCTTTGTGGTTTATAGTTTGCTTTTGCTTAAAAGCAAAAGCTTTTAAGTTTCATGAGGTCCCATTTGTTTATTTTTATTTCCATTATTGTAGGAAGTGGGTTAAAAAAGATCTTACTGTGATATATGTTGAAGATTGTTCTCCCTATGTTTTCCACTAAGAGATTTATAGTGTCCAGTCTTACATTTAGGTGTTTAATCCATTTTGAGTTTATTTTTGTGTATGATGTTAGGGAGTGTTCTAATTTCATTCTTTTACATGTAGTTGTCCAATTTTCCCAGCACCACTTACTGAAGAGACTGTCTTTTCTCCATTGTATATCCTTGCTTCCTTTGTCAGAGATTAGTTGACCATAGGTGCATGGCTTTATCTCTGGGCTTTCTATCCTGCTCCATTGATCTATATTTCTGTTTTTGTGCCAGTACCATATTGTCTTGATGACTGTAGCTTTGTAGTATAGTCTGAAGCCAGGGAGTCTGATTCCTCCAGCTCCATTATTTTCCCTCAAGATTGATTTGGCAATTCAGGGTCTTTTGTGTATCCATACAAATTTTAAGATTTTTTGTTCTAGTTCTGTAAAACAATGCCATTGGTAATTTGATAGGGATTGCATTGAATCTGTAGATTGCTTTGGGTAGTATAGTCATTTTCACAATATTGATTCTTGCAATCCAAGAATGTGGTATATCTCTCCATCTGTTTGTGTCATCTTTGATTTCTTTCATCAGTGTCTTATAGTTTTCTGAATACAGGTCTTTTACCTCCTTACGTAGGCTTATTCCTAGGTATTTTATTCTTTTTGATGGTATTATTAGCAGAGATTATAATGTGTTTTTTTCAGTTTATTTAATATTTTAATTTTTTTTGAGTATAGTTTATTTACAATATTGTGTTAGTTTCAGGTATACAGCAAAGTGATTCATTTATGTATATACATGTTCATTCTTTTTTAGATTCTTTTCTTATTGCAGACTATTTAGTAGTCTTCAATAACCTATTGCTACACAAGAGGTTACACATCCCTTTGCTACACAGTAGGTCCTTGTTAGTTATCTATCTTATATATAGTAGTGTGTGTGTGTTCATCCCAAGCTCCTGATTTATCACTCCCCACTATGTTTCCCCTTTGGTAACAATAAGTTTGTTTTTGATACCTGTGGGATGATGATGTTGACGTTGATTTAGGCAAACATGGTGGCAAGGGTGAGCATGGCAATGACCCTCCCCCCATTATATCAAAGGCTTTTTTTTCCTTCATCCTTGACACTGCACACTTTTATCAAGGATCCAGGCAATGACTCTTGGAGGCATCTTCCAGCTGGGGAACTAGAGTGAGACAAACAATATCCAGGACCACAACACCATTTGGGAAGGCTGCTGCAGACTGTAGCCCACACTGAAGGTAAGGTGGGGAGAGATATCATTGCCCTAGACCAAGATCCTAGCAGATTGATGATCAAAAGGACACTTGAAGATGGAAGATATCATGACTGAGATAACTGGGCAAAATAATTCCAACACGGGACTCTGGATTATACCAGAATTGGACAATGTACAGGGAAGTCCTGCTGTGGGTTGATGAAACCTATCTGGTCATGGCTAAGAGTTGCTCTCTCTTGAGGTGACATCCCTTAAACACCTTAGTCTGTCTTCACAAGGAGCAGATGTATTTGTTGTAGAAATCTCAGTCTTCACAATTGCCTGCTAGTGGTGATAGCAATAGTGATGGTCATGAAGACAAGGATGAAAGTAGTGGTTGGTGTTGATGGTGATGAAAACGCTGAGAGTGGTGATAATGATGGTGATGAGGCAATATTATGGTGGTGGCTGGTGGGGATGGTGACTGATAAAGATGGGATAGTTGATAGAACTGGTGGCAAGATGGTAGTAGTATAGTAATGATGTTGGTGGCCAATAAAGATGGTGATGATCTTAATGGTAATTAACAAAAGTGACTATGATAGTGGTGGTGGTGGTGATGGTAATGAAGTTCCAACAGTTAACTCTCTATCACCTAGGATATTTCAGGAAGCTCCTGAATCTTCTAGGGACCTTGTCTCTTGCCTCTCCCAGGTCATCCATAACTATGGCCACGGAGGCTATGGGCTCACCATCCACTGTGGCTGTTCCCTGGAGGTGGCTAAGATCTTTGGGAAAATCCTGAGCAATGAATGAGGTGATGAGCATGCCCACCGTTGCCATGCTGCTGCAGGTGCCCAGGCCCATAGCTCGGGTCGCCGTGGGGTAGACCTGAAACACAGCCGCCAAAGTCTCAGTAAAACTTTAATTCGCTTGTCTGCTGACTGGTGAGGCTGAGTTCCTTCCCTGTTGGTTGTTTGGCCTGAGGTGACCCAACACTGAAGCTTAACCAGGCTCTTTGGTGGTGCTAATGGTGGACTCTGGGAGGGCTCATTCCAAGGAGTACTTCCAAGAACTTCTGCTGCCAGTGTCCTTGTCCCTTGGTGAGCCACAGCTTCCCCCTGCCTCTGCAGGGAACCCTCCAACACTAGGAGGCAGGACTGGTTCAGTCTCCTATGGGGTCACTGCTCCTTCCCCTTGGTCCCAATGTGCAGACTACTTTGTGTGTGCCCTCCAAGAGTGGAGTCTCTGTTTCCCCCAGTCCTTCTGAAGTCCTGCCATCAAATCCCTCTTGCCTTCAAAGTCTGATTCTCTAGGAATTCCTCCTTCCATTGCCAGGTCCCCAGGTTGGGATGCTTGACGTGTGGCTCAGAACCTTCACTCCAGTGGGTGGACTTCTGCGGTATAAGTGTTCTCCAGTTTGTGAGTCACCCACCCAACAGTTATGGGATTTGATTTTATTGTGATAGTGCCCCTCCTACCATCTCATTGTGGCTTCTCCTTTGTCTTTGAATGTGGGGTATGTTTTTTGGTGAATTTCAGTGTCCTCCTGTCGATGATTGTTCAGCAGTTAGTTGTGATTCCAGTGTTCTTGAAAGAGGGAATGAGAGCATGTCCTTCTACTCCACCATCTTGAACCAATCTCTATGAATTCTTTCCTTCTAGTAACTTTGGGTGTTTTTTTGTTGTTCTTCTTTCTCTAGTTGCTTTAGGTGTAAGGTTAGTTTGTTTATTTGAGATTTTTCTTATTTCTTGAGGTAAGATTGTACTGCTATAATCTTCCCTCTTAGAACTGCTTTTGCTGCATCCTATAAGTTTTGGGTTGTTGTGTTTTCATTGTAATTTCTTTCTGGGTATTTTTTGATTTCCTCTTTGATTTCTTCAGTGATCTCTTGGTTATTTAGTAGTATATTGTTTATCCTCCACGTGTTTGTTTTTTTAACAGTTTTTTTTTTCTGTAATTGATTTTCCTGTGTGCGCTTGAGAAGAAAGTGCATTCTGCTGCTTTTATATGGAATGTCCTATAAATATCAATTAAGTCTATCAGTTAAGTCTATCTGGTCTAATGTGTCATTTAGGGCTTGTGTTTCCTAATTAATTTTATTTCTGGATGATCTATCCATTGGTGAAAATGGAGTGTTAAAGTCTCCCCACTATTATTGTATTACTGTCAATTTCCCCTTTGATGGCTAACATTTGCCTTATGTATTGAGGTTCTCCTGTGTTAGGTGCATAAATATTTACAATTGTTATATCTTCTTGGATTAATGCATTGATCATTTTGTAGTGTCCTTCCTTGTCTCTTGTTACAGTCTTTATTTTAAAGTCTATTTTGTGTGATATGAGTATTGCTACTCCATCTTTCTTTTGATTTCCCTTTGCATGGAATATCTTTTTCCATCCCCTCACTTTCAGCTGGATGTGCTCTTAGGTCTGAACTGGTTCTCTTGTAGACAGCATATTGTTTTTGTATCTGTTCAGCCAGTCTTTGTCTTTTGGTTGGAGCATTTAATCCATTTCCATTTAAGGTAATCATCAATATGTATATTCCTATTACCATTTTCTTAATTGTATTGGGTTTGTTTTTATAAGGTTTTTTCTTCTGTTGTGTTTTCTGCCTAGAGAATTCCTTTAGCATTTGTTGTAAAGCTGGTTTGGTGATGTTGATTCTCTTAGCTTATGCTTGTCTGTAAAGCTTTCGATTTCTCTGTCAAATCTGAATGAGATCCTTGCTATGTAGAGTAATCTTGGTTGTAGGTTTTTCCCTTTCATCATTTTAAATATGTCCTGCCACTCCCTCTGGTCTGTAGAGTTTCTGCTGAAAGACCAGCTCTTAATTTTATGGGGAATTTTCTTGCTTGTTATTTGTTGCTTTTTCCCTTTCTGCTTTTTATATTTTTTCTTTGTATTTAATTTTTCTTACTTTGATTAATATGTGTCTCGGTTTGTTTCTCCTTGGATTTATTCTGTTTTGGATTCTCTGTGCTTCCTGGACTCGTTTGACCATTTCCTTTCCTATGTTAAGGATGTATTCAACTATAATATCTTGAAGTATTTTCTCAGCTCTTTTCCCTTTCTCTTCTTTTTCTGGGACCCCTGAAATTCGAATGTTGGTGCATTTAATTGTTTTTCCAGATGTCACTGAGACTATCCTCATTTCTTTTTATTCCTTTTTTCTTTTTTTTTTATTCTGCTCCATGTCATTGAATTCCACCATCTGTCTTCCAGCTCACTTATCCATTCTTCTGCCTCAGTTATTCTGCTATTGATTCCTTGTAGTGTATTTTAAATTTCAGTTATTGTGTTGTTCATCACTGATTGTTTGTTCTTTAGTTCTTCTAGGTCCTTGTTCAACATTACATGTATTTTATCAATCTGTACCTCCATTCTATTTCTGAGATCCTGAATCATCTTTACTATCATTACTTTGAACACTTTTTCATGTAGATTGCTTATTTCCTTTTCATTTATTTGTTCTCGTGGGTTTTTACATTGCTTCTCCATCTGCAACATATTTCTTTGTCTTCTCATTTTGTCTAACTTAGTGTGTGTGGTCTCCTTTCCACAGGCTTCAGGATCGTAACTTCTCTTCCTTCTGTTGTTTGCCTTCTGGTGGGTGAGTTTGGTCCAGGGGCTTGTGTAAGCTTCTTGGTGGGATGGATTGATGCCTGTGCTCTGGTGGGTGGAACTGGACCTTTTCCTTCTGATGGACAGGACCATGTCAGGTGATGTGTTTTGGGGTATCTGTGAGCTTAGTACAACTTTAGTCAGCCTGTCTGGTGATGGGTGGGGCTGTATTCCTTTCTTGCTGGTTGTTTGGCATGAGGTGTCCAGCACTGGAGTCCATGGGCAGTTGGGTGGAGCCACGTCTTGGTGTGGAGATGGATACCACTGGGAGAGCACACTCCAATTACTTTTCCCTGGGCTTGGGAATTCTCTGGCAGTGCAGTCCTGGACTCAACACACCCACCCTGGTGCCCAGGCTCAACCCCTTGTCAGGGAACCAGGAGCCCGCAAGTGTCATTGCAGGGCCAGAGAAAAAGAAAAGGGAAAGAAAAAAGAAAAGAAAAGAAAACAAACAGATGAACAAAACCCAAAACAAATAGCATAAACAAAAACAAACAACAACACAACACACACACACACACACACACACACAAAGAAAGAGAACAAACTGACACACCAAATCCAAGACAAATGATAACAACAAAACCAAACTAACAAAAACAAAGAAGCAGACAGTAAAGCAGAAGAAAAACCGAGAACAAAGAAAAGAATTAAAAATGAGAACAATCAATAAGGACTAAACAAATTAAAAACAGGAAACTAAAACAGAAAGCAAACAAACAAACAAAAAAACAAAGAAAGCATAAAATAAACACATAGAAACAATCAAAGAAAAATAAATTAAAATAAAAAACAAAGAATAAAAAGAAGAAAAAATCCACAAAACAACAAAAAGTAAAGTGAAAATAGAAAAACATATTAAACATAAAAACATATTAAAAAAATAGGGTTTTCCTGGTAGCACAGTGGTTGACAGTCTGCCTGCTGATGCAGGGGATGTGGGTTCATGCCCCAGTCTGGGAAGATCCCATATGCCACGGAGCGGCTAGGCCCATGAGCCATGGCTACTGAGCCTGCGTGTCCGGAGCCTGTGCTCCACAACAGGAGAGGCTGCAGCAGGGAGAGGCCCGCGTACCGCAAAAAAAAAATAAATAAATAAAAAGAAAAAAGAAAAAGAGAAAATAATAAAACAACAAAACCATGAAATGAACAAAAGGAAACAAAACAAAACAAAAGAATAATAGTAATACAAATATTTTCCTGTGGCCTCCTCTGTCAGTGTCCTTGTTCCCACCATGAGCCTGAGCCAACCCCCACTTCCCCAGGGGGCCCTCCAATACCTCTAGGTAGGTCTCTGGACCTGTTGTGGGTACTGTTGGGTCAGTTCAGACTCTGACCTGGCCCAGCTCCCATTTGTACTTGTCCCCAGTGTCCACTGCTGCTAAGGCTAGCCCTGTAACAGTTGTGTGGACACACATTATCTATTCAGGTATTCTACAGATGCAGGATTTACCAAGCCGATCACAGTGATTTAATCCGCAGAAAGATTTCTGTTCCTCTTCCTTAGTCACACTGCCCGCCCTGGCACTCAGCTTTGGTTTTGGTCCCACCTCTCCTTGTGCGCCTCAGTCATCTGTTCCCCACCTAGGTGAGAGGGAGCAAAAGCAGCAGTGATTGGGGCACACTTACTCCCTCAGGCTGGAGAGGTGTATGGCAGCCACAATTGGGGTTGCACAAATTGCCTGTGGTGGCGGGGACTGGCAGGCAGTTGAAACAGTCTGGGGCATGTTTGCTGTGTTAGGAATCCATCCCAGTGCCCACAGAAGCTGAAGAAGCTGGCAGGTAGGGAAAGGAGTTGTTTTGGTGGCCCCTCCCCTTGTGCACCACTCAACAATGATGCCTTGCTTCTATGGTGTCCCGGGATTTTTCCACAAATGTTCTTGATTGTGGAGCTCCTTATGCCTGTCCCTACAGGCTGTCGTTTCACAGCCAACAGCTGTCCCCTCCCTGGGTCTGCAATCCAAACCCCATTTTCCAGCACCTGGCACCCCTCCACAACAGGAGACTCATGACTCAGTTTGGGATGTGTAGAGTTGCAGTGCATACATGTGTGCAGTTTTTACTTTGTCCTGCCTTCCACAAGCTGTCTGCTGCATTCTCCTTTGATCCCCTGAAGGTCCCTTTCTATCCCAGCTGATTTCCCCACGGTGAGGGAGTGTTTTTGAGTTTGGAGACCTCCACTCACCTTTAGCTTCCCACAAGTGTTGCTGGTTCCTTTTTTGATTCCTCTTTTTGTTTTTCCTCTAGTATTTCTTATAAGGCAGTTCTGCTAGCCACAACTTCTCTTAATCTTTGTTTGTCTGGGGATATTTTATCTTTGCACTTTTTTAAAGAACAGATTGGCTAAATATAGAATTCTTATTTCACAGCACTTTGAATATGTCCTTCCACTGCCTTCTGGTCTCTATTTTTCCTGATTCAGAAATCAACTTTAAATAGTACCATCAGTTCCCTGTGTGTGATGAGTCTTTTTTTTTCTTATGCAGCTTTCAATATTTTCTCTTTGTCTTTGTCTTCCTGCACTTTGACTGTGATGTGTCTAAGTATATATCTTTGTGTTTATCATATCTGGATTTCATTGAACTTCTTGGATCTGTAGATTATTGTTTTTCATCAATTTAGGGAGTTTCAACCATTATTTATTGTCATTTAAATAAACTTTACTTTTCAGAACAGTTTTAAATTCACAGAGAACTATTAGTCCAGAGAATTCCTGTATTTTAATACCCTATTTCCCCTATTAACATATTACATTATTAAGGTACAATTGTTAAAATTAATAAACCTAGAATGAGACATCATTATTGATTAAAGTTCATATGATTTTCAGACTTCCTTACTTTCTACCTAATATTCCCTTTCTGTTCCATGATTCCATCCAGGATATCACGTTACATTTAGTTATCATTTCTCCTTAGGTTCCTCAAAGCTGTGATGGTTTCTCAGAGTTTCTTTACTTTTGATGACGTTGAAAGTTTTGAGGACTACTTATCAGGAATTTTTTTTTGATAATGTCCCTCTATTAGGATTTTTCTGATGTTTTTCTCATGATGAGACCTTAGTTATATTTTTGAGGGAGGAAGACTACAAAAGTAAAGTGCCATGTTCATCACATATCAATGGTATGTACTATCAATGTAACTTATCACTGTTGGTGTTGACCTTGATCACCTGGGTAAAGTAGTGTTTGTCAGGCTTCTCCACTGTAGTTACTTTTTTTCTCTTTCCATACTGTATTGTTTGGAAGGAAGTCATTATGTACAGCACATATTTAAGAAGTAAAGAGTTATTGTCTACATCCTTGAAGAAGGAATATCTATATAAATTATTTGGAATTCTCCTGCATGGAAGATTTCTCTATTATCTCCCAAGCATTTAGATATTCTGTCATTTATATCTGAATAGCCTCATGGATATTTATTTTATACTTTGAATTATAATCTGATACTACTTTGTTTATTTTCTATACCATATTGTTACAGTTTTGGCCTTCGGTAACTCTTTCAGTTGGTTTCTATGTCCCCTTTGACATAACCCATCACTAAAGGTTTTTTTTTTTAACAACTATTTTCATACTTTATGGCACTGCAATATGCTCAAGGCTCATTTGTATATTTCCTGCCTTCCTATTTCATGCTAGAATCTGCCATTTCTTCAAGGAGGCCTGATTCCTTTCCTGGAAAATGGTATTAGAAACCAAGATCTGAGTGCTAGATATACTCTTTGTTACTTGAGTGTCATTGCTTCTAGGCCCTCTCAGCTAACAGAGCAAGGAAATACATGTGTGTGTATTCTAACCCATGTATATGTATCTATTTAGAAATATTTTTATATGTAACCATCTGTATCTATATGTTAGGCTAAACATGAGTTCATGCTGATGAACTCATGCTGAGTTCATGCTGATGTCTCCAACTTCAATCCATTATGGATCATTCAAGCCTCTTCTATATGCTTATTTGTAAACGGTGACTACAATAGTGAGAAACCTGGCTCATACCATCTACCTTTCATTTGCTTAATTGTTCAAATCCAGTACATATTTATACCAATATCAGAGTTAATGTCTACCCCTATGGAATTCACCTTTATCAACTGGAGTATAGTGCTTATGTACACTCTCTTTTGCCTTTAGTTTTACAGACTCCACTCATTCCTAAAATTGCCTAGGTCTGCATGCTTTTCCCAGACCCCATTCAGTGAGGTTGTATTGCACATTTGTAAAACAGTTAGATTGTTTCATCACATTCTGTATTCCATACTGGGATTCCCCTAACATCCTAAATGATTTTCTAAAATTTACATACATTAAGGTATACTCTTTGTGCTGTAAAGTTCAATAGATTTTGGTAAAAGCATAGTGTCATGTATCCACAATTATAGTATCATAGAGAATAATTTTACCATCCTAACAATTCCCTGTGCTTCACCTACTCATCCCTCCTACTCAGCTTCCTGAATCCTGCAGCCACTGATCTTTTCACTGTTTCCATAGTTTTATCTCTTCTAGAATGTCAAATAGTTGGAAAATGAAGTATGTAGTCTTCAGATTCTTTTCAAACTCTTTCACTTAGCAATATGCATCTACAATTCAACCATACCTTTTCATGGCTTGATAGTTCATTTCTTTTTATCACAGAATAATATTCTGTTGTATGGATGCACCACAGTTTTATTATCTATTCACCTATGTAGGACATTTTCTTTTTTTATAGTGTCTTTATCTGGTTTTGGTATCAGGGTAATGCTGGCCTCATTGAATGAGTTTGGAAGTATTCTTTCCTTTTCAATTTTTTGGAATCACTTGAGAAAGATAGCTATTAACTCCTCTTTAAATGTTTTGTAAAATTCACCAGTGAAGCTCTCTGGTCCTTGACTTTTGTTTTGTGGGAGGTTTTTTGTTACTGATTGAATTTCCTTACTAGAAATTGGTCTGCTCAGATTTTCTATTTCATCATGATTCATAATTTCCTCTAATTCTTTGGACATATTTGTAACAGATGCATGAAAGTTTTTGGCTGCTAAATCCTATACTTAGAACTACTCTGAGTCAGTTTCACTTAGTGCCCTTTTGCTCAAGTATGGGTCATATTTTCCTGGTTTCATTTTTCTGCATATCCTGTAATATTTTGTTGAAAACTGGACATTTAGGTAATATAGTAATTTTGCATTTAAATTTTACTTTTTCTATGTTTTTTGTTTTGTGTTCTGTTATTTACTTGGACTTAAACTATGGATTTTATCTCCTCTGCAGTGTGTACTTGCTTGTGTCTCTACTCAGTTTTTTTATTTTAACTTTTATTGTTTAGCCTGGCTTCCTAGGAGTCACTCCAGCATCTGCATAGCTTAAAGGTCAGCAAATAATTTGGGAATAGGTTGTGCTCAAACACCTTAAGCCCATTAATCGTCCTTCTGCTAACTGATCTTTTTTTTTTTTTCTTTTTCCTAACTGATCTTTGTGTGGGTTGGGGAGCACATTTGATGTTCAGCCAGGTCTCACACCTTCTTTGGCTTTTACTTTCAACCCAATTTTTTTGGCTATGTTCCACATATGCGTATAAGTTGCCAGTCATCCAGGGGTACATGAAAATTTTATCTCATCTCTTCTATGGCTCTCTTACTTTAAAAATCTTTCCACTAAGTTTGTGGCTGATTCACCTCTTGCTACATCTAGTACCCAAACTTAGGCTGGTAGAGCTGTTAGTTTCTCATTTATTTCCCATTTATTTCCTACTGACAGTGCTGCCTGCTGCAGATTTTTCTCCTATGCCTGAAACTGGGTCCACTTTCTCTGGCAGCAAAGCTGTTGGTATGCTGGCCAGCCCCCCACTGGCAACACTGTCATTATCACTGACAAAGGTGGAGTTGGGGAGGGGGGTGTGTTTTAGTTCCAGGCAACACTATACACACTGTTGTTTTTAACTGATAGACTAGCAGTTTTTCATAAATAAATGCTTATCAATTTGTTTTGGTCAATTTTACATTTGGTCAATTTGCATTTGGTCAATTTTTTCAAAGCCCCAAATTGTTTTTGACAATTGTGTTGTTTTATCCTTTTTTTGTGGAGGTAAGGAGAGGATTTGTGGACCTTTTCACTTACTCCTCCACAGCTGTAAGCCCTTTTCCCTGGTTCTTTTTAGTAGGAAACTATACTTATAGACCATGATATTGTCACTGGGAGAACTCATTGCTATTAGTTTAGTTGTTATTTTTTACATGCATATGGTAAAATATATTACAAATTCACACTGGTACTTCCAATTCAAATTTAGGATTATGGAGTTTTAAAAAATGTAATCTCTTTGATCTTACATCTGTATGTTTTTTCTTCCAGGCCAAAAGTTCCAGGTCTTAATTATACCAACATAATTATCCATTTTATCTCACAATGTACATGCACCTGTCTCAGAATAATAATGCCAACATGATCACATATATGGTTACTTACAACAGGTTAAGTGAGGTTTTTTGCACTGTACTGTATGTTTTATAATATAATGTGGATGCTGATTTTTTGCTACTATATATTTGCATATTTGTATTTGTTACATGAGTCAGGAAATATCTGCTTGTCTTGGAAAAAAAAATCTGTGTATTCTACCTTGCCAAATCCTTAAACATGTTGTGTTTTATATCTATGATTGATAATACAACGTATTTTGATGAGATTCAGGGAGCTATTCCACTGTCTAGTTTTGCTGCACATTTGTATTACACCATAATTCTGCTCAAAACCTGATGCAGTTTACATTTCCAACTTTGTCGAATGTACTAAAGTACTTCTAAAATATTAAACATTAAAGATTTTTAAAAGTGGTTGTAACATTGAGTATTTTCTGCCATTTCATAGCTTCTTCCCATTTATGAGTGAGCCACATGGCTTCAGGATATAGATGATGAAGAATATTCTGGACATTCTGTAATTCTAGGAAGGCAGGTCATAGAAAAATTACTCCTTCAGTTTATATACATGACAATGGTCAATGGAGGAAACTCAACAGAGAATACAAGAATGAATTATACTGTATATGTTCTGCAAACTCAAAAGAATAAAAACAAATAAAAATCCTCCAAGTGCGCCCTCTTCACCACTAAAGTTGTTTAAAATTATTTTTTTATATTATAGAAAGTTCAGTCATGTAAAAGTAGAAATAAGAGTAAAATAAGCCCCCATGTACTCACCATTTGGCTTCAGAAATTATAAACTCATGACAGTATTGTTTCATTAATACCTCCATCCACTTAACCTCATTGAGTGTTTGAAGCAAACCCCAGAAATCAAATTATTTCATCCATAAACATTTTCAGTGTGTATTTCCAAAAGATAATAATTTTAAAATAACCAAATTTCATTGTCACAAGTAAAATTAATTTCTTACTATCATCAAATACCTAGTCATTGTTCAAATTTTCTCATAAATGTCATTTTTAAGCAACTTGTATGTCTTGGATGGGTCTAAAAAACAGTTTGCTTTGTTGAAGGAAGCAGGTCATTTGTCCTGCAGAGTTTTCCACAGTCTGGATTTTCATGATTGTACCTCCCTCAGTGTTATTTAACATTTTTCCTCTGGTCTCTGTATTTCCTGTAAACTAGGCTTAGGTTTTGTGGTTTAATCAGATCCAGGTAGTGTTTTTTTGGGAAATGTTATTTGATAAATGTTAGTGTGTTTTTCCATTATTAGGCATTTACTATCTGGTTGTTTCTCTTTTAGCACCTGTTGATGGACAATCAACTATTAATTCGTTAAAAGTTGCAAAATGGGGCTTTTGTAGCTCTGTTGTTTATATAACTAAAATTAAATGTAGATATGGATGTATGTTCGGATGTATTTCTGAAATACTACCATAAACAGAATTTTTTGAAAACAAATAGTATAGTTTGTATAGGAAATGCACAATAAATGTAAAATGTTACATTTCACAAATGATCCATAAACATAAAAACATGCTCCGGAATGCCATAGGAAAAGGCATCCAAGGTAGTACCCCCAAATATTTAATATTCTCCTCATACTCAAAGTCTTTTGAGATCCTTTACACAAAAATTGTAATCACAATATTTAAAAAGTGTTTATAATTGCTTTCTGTCCAAAAAGTTATGCATGTAGAGTAAGTAAATTAACAATGTTGTACAACCACTGGCACTATTTAAATTCATAACTTTCTAATCACCCCAAATGAAGAACTCGTGATAGGTCTGCAACTCTATGACTTAGACTAAGAAAAACTGAATTGTACATTTTAAGTTGGTGAGTTTTAGAGTATATCAATTATGTCTCAATAAAGCTGTTTGTAAAAATGGGAGATAGGAAACAAAATATTTTTAAAAATCCTTGACTTCATGGAGTAGTAATCTAGTAATAATCATTACCAGTAAAATTCTTTAGTACATTCAATAACAACAAGAAAATTGGACAGATTGTCCTTAAAAGGTAAAGCATATGAATATGTTATTTTAATAGACTTTAGATTTCTTTTTTTTTATTTTCATTTTTTTATTATTATTTATTTTTACATCTTTATTGGAGTATAATTGCTTTACAATGGTGTGTTAGTTTCTGCTTTATAACAAAGTGAATCAGTTATACATATACATATGTTCCCATATCTCTTCCCTCTTGCGTCTCCCTCCCTCCCACCCTCCCTATCCCACCCCTCCAGGCAGTCACAAAGCACTGAGCTGATCTCCCTGTGCTATGCTGCCGCTTCCCACTAGCTATCTACCTTACGTTTGGTAGTGTATATATGTCCATGCCTCTCTCTCGCTTTGTCACAGCTTACCCTTCCCCCTCCCCATATCCTCAAGTCCATTCTCTAGTAAGTCTGTGTCTTTATTCCTGTCTTAACCCTAGGTTCTTCATGACATTTTTTTTTCTCAGATTCCATATATATGTGTTAGCATACGGTATTTGTCTTTCTCTTTCTGACTTACTTCACTCTGTATGACAGACTCTAGGTCTATCCACCTCATTACAAATAGCTCAATTTCATTTCTTTTTATGGCTGAGTAATATTCCATTGTATATATGTGCCACATCTTCTTTATCCATTCATCCGATGATGGACACTTAGGTTGTTCCCATCTCCTGGCTATTGTAAATAGAGCTACAATGAACATTTTGGTACATGACTCTTTGAATTTTGGTTTTCTCAGGGTATATGCCCAGTAGTGGGATTGCTGGGTCATATGGTAGTTCTATTTGTAGTTTTCTAAGGAACCTCCATACTGTCCTCCACAGTGGCTGTATCAATATACATTCCCACCAACAGCACAAGAGGGTTCCCTTTTCTCCATACCCTCTCCAGCATTTATTGTTTCTAGATTTTTTGATGATGGCCATTCTGACTGGTGTGAGATGATATCTCATGGTAGTTTTGATTTGCATTTCTCTAATGATTAATGACGTTGAGCATTCTTTCATGTGTTTGTTGGCAGTCTGTATATCTTCTTTGTAGAAATGTCTATTTAGGTCTTCTGCTCATTTTTGGATTGGGTTGTTTGTTTTTTTGTTATTGAGCTGCATGAGCTGCTTATAAATTTTGGAGATTAATCCTTTGTCAGTTGCTTCATTTGCAAATATTTTCTCCCATTCTGAGGGTTGTCTTTTGGTCTTGTTTATGGTTTCCTTTGCTGTGCAAAAGCTTTGAAGTTTCATTAGGTCCCATTTGTTTATTTTTGTTTTTCTTTCCATTTTTCTAGGAGGTGGGTCAAAAAGGATCTTGCTGTGATTTATGTCATAGAGTGTTCTGCCTATGTTTTCCTCTAAGAGTTTTATAGTGTCTGACCTTACATTTAAGGGTTTAATCCATTTTGAGCTTATTTTTGTGTATGGTGTTAGGGAGTGATCTAATCTCATACTTTTACATGTACCTTAGACTTTAGATTTCTTGAATGTAATCTCAAATTTATGGCACCTGACCCCCAGTTCTCATAAACAGTTAGCCAACCAAGGCTGCAATGGGGGAAACCAATCCTGCATTTTCCTGCAGATGAAGAAACCCCTAAACTACAAAAAAAAAATACTGCAAAATAAATTTTAAAATGTAAATCAACATCTTACAAAGTTATGAAACTTTAGATCTGGGAGTAATCTTACAAATGATAAAAAAACTAATTATTTTACACATAGGAAATTGACACCCATGGTAGATCAAGGATTTACTCATAATCAACCAGGTATTATCTGAATGTATAAAGCCATTATGTCTAAGAGCAATGCTTATTTTATTTTATTTTTATTTTCCAGAAGCACTATCTCTTTGACAGCTCACTGATGATTCAAATACTCTATTTATAAAATATCCTTTACTTTGCTATTCTAGAAAAGATGGAGGTTGAGTTAACATTGTATATCATACAAACCGTTTCAGCTTAGATTTTTTTTTGGTGTCAATTCATAATGGTCAACAGCAAACCGGCAGAAGAATGAAATCCTGAATGAGGAAGATTCCTGAAATTTGACCTGGCTCCTGGATGAAAGCCCCAGGGTACAGTAGGCCTTAACATTCCCCTGAGGAAGAAACTCAGTGTGAAAACCTGAGATTTTGGTTCAATTCTTTCAGTAAAACCTGTACCTAAAGAGAAAGTGATGTCGCTGAGAGGGGACCTCTTCCTCTTGTTCTTAGAAGCTAGCTGGTGGCTGAGTTGAAACAGATCTTTTAGAGCCTCGCTGTGTGTACATTTTGGCTTTGATGATTTGTGATAAAAATCCTTCCCAACTGACTAACCCTCTCTCATGCCTCAATTAGTCTAATCTACTGAGCATGAATGAAGGTTTCTTTGCCAATTAAAACCTTGCAAGTTGCAGGGTCCAATTTTTGAATGTGAATTCTCATTTACTTTGTGAAGAGTGGATTGTAGTTGAAGAGAAAAGAAAGAAGGGTGAAGAAATTAGACTGATTCTATCAGTACTTTAAGTGAGATGTCTCAAGTTCCAAGCAGACTACTGGGAGGGCTTTCAAGGATATTCCCTGTAATTGTGAGTCACACTGAGGCTAAGAGCAGATTTGCAGTGGGTCAATTTGAACAGAAAGGAGGCTGCCAAAATTTTCATCTAGGGGCTAGCATTTTAGGGCAGAGAGAAAAAATATAAAGTTGTATTTGTTTCCATTACATGAAGAGCTGTTCAACATACAATTTGATTTGAAATTATGCAAATTTAGGAATGGAAAGAAAGAGAGAAAATAGAGGCAGTAGTAAAGTGAGGGTTCTACAATTATTGCTGGAAACAGGACTGTTATTTTAATGAGGCACTGACTGGGTGGTATCTGGGTGGCTGGCATGATTTAAAGGGAAAAATTTGTAATTATCATATATATATATATATATATATATATATAATCATGTAGGCATCATAACAGCTATGAGAGATAGGTAGCACATACATTATTATCCTCATTTTAGGTGAGGCAGTCCAGAGATGAGGTTGTTAGCTTTTGTAAGATCATCTATTTATTTATTCAGGAAGGTGAGTTGGTTGAAGTGGAAGGAGAAATCAGATCTCCTGTTTGTGAGCTTGTTGGCCTTCCATCTACAGCATGTTGTCCCATTCATCATGCCCATTAAGGACCACCTTTCTTCTAAGGGCTCTCATATCAGTAGGGCAGATTCTATAGTCAAACATATTGCTTTTGCCTATTGTCTTTGCAGCAGAAACATCAGTCTGAGAATTTGCTTGCAGGCATCCCTCACTCTGATGGTTAGAACATAAACATGATTTGGGGGAAAAGATTTGAGTTGCCTTCAATATTTTGTGGTTAATGAATTGTCTTAAGGGTTTTATGTGTCCCCCTCCCACTCACTTGTTTGCATGGTAGTGGTCCCTTTTCCATTAAAAGGCTTTTATTCATTGAACTGATTTTATGAATAAAGGGCTCTTTCATTTTTCACACCCAATTTCATTTTATTGTCTTGTTTGCAATTTAACAGGGAGACACAAGACACCACAAACAGAGATGAGGGAGATTGCCCCTGCCTTTCCTTTATGTGTTTTTATTAACCTTCATTCATCCCCTAGCTCAGGTTGTGGGACATAGACCTTTAGTGCAGGTCATAAACAAACAGCCATATCTGAAGCTCTGTGGAAAAGCTTTCTAATGGGGCAGAGTAGTCCCTGAAACAATATTTGTTTCTAAAATTGTGTCTGCAGTTATAATGACTAGTAATAGCAGTTATAATAATAAAAGTTGTAACACTAAGAATCAAGGTGTATGGACAGAAGGAAACATTTAGTGTCTACTAGTATCTACTATGCTAGGTAGTCTAAGTTTTTTCTATTATAAAAATAATATATGAATGTATTCTTATGATAAAAGTTTTAAGTTTAAGTTTAGGGAGGTATAGAGTATAAAAGGGGATAATTATCTGTTTTTCCCTCTTCCTCCAAACACCACTGACCTCAAAGAGACTTCATAACAATTGGATTTGTATATACATATTTATATTTTTCATATTGTTTTGATATGAATGGGTTCAAAACTTCCTCCCACATATTGTTCAATGGCATTCTTTTTTATTTAACATGTTTCAAAAGGTTTATCATTGTCACTGTATAAAATCTATCTTTTTTAGCAGCATTTCTCTCTTGAAGGAGATTTTTTGTTATTACAGTTGAAACCGCAGCGAACATCCTTGAACAAACATTTGCTCATACAATACAAAACATTTGCTCACTTCTTCTAGAAGTGGACTTTCTACGTTGAAAGATCTGTGCAGTTTGGTAGACACTGACAAATTCCCTTCCGGCAGCTGGGCAGCTTACCACTTCATGTGTCCACCCTATTGACAGTATAAGTATGACTCGGGGCTCTTTGCATGTTACTTATTTTAATCCTCAGAATACCCTGACAAGGAAGAACTTTAATCCTTATTTTCATCAACTGAGAATAACGAGCTTTAGAAATATTAAAAAACTTCCATAAGTTTATACAGCTACACTGTGGAAAATGATTTTTTTTTCTATCACAAAGGCCAATGCTCTTCCCACACTCAGGACTTTTTAGGCAAAAAGTCCATATCTAGTTTTGCCACTAGTTGTTTTTATGTCTTGTGGAAGTTGCATCACCTCTTTGGTTCAATTTTCCTTTTCTATAAGATGAAATAAGATGAAGTAGTTGGACTGGTGATTTTAGGGACCCCTTTAGCTTTAAAGTTTAGGTGTATTTTGGGGTGTATTTTATTAATAGTAGTGAGAGTTATCAATTTGGCTAGATTTTGATCTTTTCAACTTGGGATTTCACTTTTCAAAGGGTGGCAGGATTTGAACTAAGGTTAACGTAAATGGTCATATTTATCAGAAGTAAACAAGGACTTCTTGTGGTCCAAGCACTCTTCACCCTTCTGAGTGTTTACCTGCATTATTTTATACTGTCCTCCCTGCATTTCAGCGAGCAATATACTGTTATTGTTCTAATTTTGCATTTGAGAAAAATGACAGGGAGGGTGAGTAACTTGCCAAAGATCATACGGTGTATAGTGAGTGTTTGAACTGAAATAGTCACACTCGAGACTGACCTTGGAAACTTTTTTCTTCTTTCCAGTCTGAGGGGAGAGCATTTTTCTGGGGGAAAAAATGACACAATTCCTCTTTCTAGCAAGGCTAAGAAAGGGTCAAAACCAATACATTTTCTAGACAACTGTGATGTATCTTCTTTAAGTTCTAAAGTTAAAACTTCAACAAGTTGGGATAAAAAGTCCTTTAGAACCCATTCCATTCTTCTGTTTACTTTTAATTTAACCTTTACTTGGTACAGCATCATTTTATAAGTTTTCATTCCTTTAATAGATTCCTGCTCTTGAAAGTAATTTAACTGAATAATCCATTTTTCCCTTTCTCTGAATGATTTAGAATTGCCATGCATTTAGAACATTTGAAGTTCTTCTTTGTAGTATGCTTCTCTTGCTTCCATGTAAAGGATATGCACTGAAAACCACTGTGGTGTGGAGAAGGTATGGCTGAGTAGAGAGGTTGAGCCCTTTGGATAGAGGACAACATAACTCCATCCAAACCAGGACACTCTTGAGAGTGAAATGGGACACTATTTATAGTTAAGCAAGACAACAGGAATAAATGCAACTGCCCCATTCAAACTGGGATATATGGTCACTTTACTTTGGATCAGGTCTAAATTCTGGCCCAGTTACTTGCTAGTTAAGGAACCTTATCACAAAAAGAAGTTACTCAGTTTCTCTGAACCACATTTTCCTCAGTTGCAAGTTGGGCACAACTGGGCCAAATTGTTGTAAGGATTTGAGAACAATTATGTAAAATTCTTGGCACTAGTAGGGTAGTAGGTACCTTATTATAGTAGCTGCCTCACAGGCTTGTTGAGGGGAAAAAAGTCAAGGACTTTGTAAGGTGCTTGGCACATAGTAACCACTCATTGCCTGTTAATGTGATTATTGTTTGGGCTATTATTATCTTACTTCCTGTTTGTGTCTACATCTGGCTGCTCCCTCCTGCACTTTATTCTTAGCTAATATTTCTAATCTGGGAAACAAGTTAATTACTTTTTTAGTATTCTGGGAAACTCTCACTTCTGAGTAAATTGTATATACGCATATATATATATATATATATATATATATATATATATGTATGTATATAAAACTGTGCAAGTTTTCATCTTAACTGGTTAAAGTATCACTTGGACTGTGTGTATGATCTGAACAATAAATGCTATGTGATAACTGATCACTGTAAAAGTAATGCTCTTTGATGATTCTGTGTGTTGGAATAGTATATATTGATAGGTGCTTTTAAGGTATTAAAGTAGATTAGGTCAATAAAGTTTAATTTACCACCAATTTGCAAAAAGGGAGAGGTCCTCTACAAAGCAATTAAATGGAATATAATGGAAATTTTATAACATTTGACAATTAGGTAAAACCTTCCAGATTGTGAAGGACTGAACAACCTAATTTCTTGCTTCCTCAGAAAACAAGATGTATTTATAATTATTAGGATATATTTATGATTAATTTATATATAAGGACAAAGAATTATAGGAATGTATAATATGCTTGTAGTATCAAAGAGTCATGTAGGGTGAATTAAATGCTGTTGTAATTTTTCCTTGTAGAGTAAAAATCACATTATAAGTAATTGTTATTTTATATCTTCTCCACTAAAATAGAAGCAGAGACCACATCTGTCTTATTACTGTATCCCAAGCACCCTACATGGACTTTGGTTCATAGTACATTTTCAATATATAATTTTTAAAAATTGTTGAATGAATGCAAAATGACAACACAGTTAAAGTATAAATAATTGCAATCTGGTTAATTAAGTATTTAGTCTCCTCAACAGTTGTGTGAGAATGTGCATTGACTAAATTTTTGTTTGCTTTATTCTGCATCTTTTTCAGATGAACTGTTGACTGTCCTTAGTAGAGATGATCATGTTGGGGAAATAGACATCACTTCAGTATATGTGTGTAAAGAGTAATAGTATTTTTCCAGAGCAAGACAACATCTGCTCAAATAAGCTAATGTTCTCATCTCTTCAACTCAGTCACATATTTATTAAATGCCTGCTATATGCCAGGCACTGTATATATATGAGTCACAGGCAAAGAGGAAGAGTGTGGATGAATGAGGTCTTTATAATTTTTCATGGTGAGCATGAGTATTTCAGTTTTCTCTTACAAAAGCATATATATATATATATATATATATATATATATATATATATATATATATATATATATATACATGTATATGTGCTTAGTTTGTCCTGTCTCTGAAAAATATAGTACTCTCTGGACAGCCACAATAAATGACTAACAGAAATGCTGAAACACCTTCTTCATTTTCGCCAGTATTTTTTGTATTTGGGTGGAAATGTTTGCAAATACACCAACTCTCAAGTGTTCTCATTAATGGTGGTGAACAGAATGTGGGTGGGTAAACTCAGTGGCTAAATATTTATAGTGCACACTTTGGCTTTGAAACATGGTCAGAAACAGCACCAGCCTGCCTGTCTCTTTCCTTCTTTCTTTCTCTCCCCAACTTTTCTTGTACCCCCACCCCACGTTTCTTTGGTTCTCCCTCTTCTAGACTTTTGATAGCCCTTTTGTTGGTCATTTATTCCATGACCATTTTCTGAGCCCCAGCTTATGTTAATCACTATGTCAAGGGCTGTGGCTAGAACTGTGGTTTCTGGGCTTAAAAACCTCATAGTCCAGTGAAGAAGATAATACATAACTGAATGCTGTTAAAAATTTGTAAGAGTAATTAAAGAGTTCCCAAGGGGATTGATTGTGCCATCTAGTGAGTAGGAAAAAGCTTCATAGGTGATGGGAAGTAAGGCACTCAACAGTGGATATCAGGGACCCTGTCATTTCCTGACCAATGTGGGCCTTGTCCTGGGACTTTTAGATTCAATTCCACATCATCTAAAGAGCTAGGTGAGTTTAACTTCTTAGTGCTTCAGCCTTCATATTACTAAGCAGTGGATAAAAATCTTCAGTGACGTGAAGACAGAATAAGACAATATTTGAGAATCCTCTTTGACAAGTCTTAGGTAATTATGAATGTTATCACTGTTTTGCTGGTATAGAAATATCCTGGCCATTGAACTGATATTCTTCTGAGACAGCTCTAGAGGAATCCAAGCAAGTCCAGGACCCTTTCATGAAAGGCAAAACCAAATGAGATATGGAGTCTTAAATTCCAGTCCTTTGAAAAGCTAGACATTTTAAAAATGACAATGATGGTATAACCTTACACTTGTGGAACTCTTAGAGCATTTCCAAGAATTTACAGAGCCATGATCTCATATGACTTTTAGATGAAAAAGTTTGACCATTTTTTCTTTATAGACAAGTCCACAAAAAAAAAAAAAAAAAAAAGAATTGCTTTGTGTTAAGGCCAGGACACACTGTCAGAATTCTAAAAGAAAGATCTTAAAAATAACAGAGTGCAACAACGTATGAGGGAAATGATGCTGGGAGCAATTAAATAGCCTGTGCAATAGTCCCACTTATCCATGTGTTCTAGGACCCTCAATGGATTATTGAAACAATGAATAATACCAAACCCTATATATACTATTTTTTTTCTATATGTACATACCTATGATGAAGTTTAAATTATAAATTAGGCACAGAAAGAGATGAACAACAATAACTAATAATAGAACAATTATAACAATATACTGTAAAAAGTTATGTGATTGTGATTTTTCACTCAAATTATCTATTTTTACAGGCATACCTTGAAGATATTAGGGTTCAGTTCCATACCAATGCAATAAAGCAAATATCTCAATAAAGTGAGTCACATGAATGTTTGGTCTCCCAGTGCATATACAAGTTATGTTTACGCTAACTTTTTATATTCCATTAAATATGCAATAGATTTTTGTTTAAAAAAGCAATGTACATACCTTAATTTTAAAATATTTTATTGATAAAACTGCTAACCATCATCTGAGTCTTCAGCGAGTCACAGTAGCAACATCAAAGACCACTGATCACAGATCCCTATAAAATATAATAATAATGAAAATGTTTGAAATATTATGAGAATTTCCAAAATGCAACATAGGGACACACATGAGCAAATACTGTTGGGAAGTGTTGGC
Source organism: Globicephala melas (assembly GCF_963455315.2). NCBI lineage: Eukaryota > Metazoa > Chordata > Mammalia > Artiodactyla > Delphinidae > Globicephala > Globicephala melas. The sequence continues at coordinate 32,229,111 of NC_083326.1, read as the reverse complement.
CAAAGACTTGCTTGATGCAGGGGTGCCACAAACTGTCAATTTGTAAAAAACACAGTATCTTCAAAACACAATAAAGCAAAGTGTAATAAAATGAGGTATGTCTGTAATGTACTCACCCTTCTTCTTGTGATGATGACAAAATGCCTACATAATGAGCTGAAGTGAGATAAATAAAATGGGCACTGTGACATAGACTTAGGCTAAGGCTATTATTGACCTTTTGATGATTCTTCAGAAGGAGGATCATCTGCTTCAGGTGATGATGGTTGGGGATACTGGGAAGGCTGGGAGGGACATAGTGAGATGACATGGAATTTCATCATTCTGCCCAGAACAGTGCACAATTAAACTCTTTTTTATGAATTTTTTTATATCTGGAATTTTACATTTCATTTTCAGATTGTAGTTGACTGTGGATAAGTGAAACCTCTGAAAGTGAAACCATGGATAAACGGGACAATTGCAATTAGAAAGCAAAAGTGGATCTCAAACTCATAGCTCTCCTGACTTTTGCAGCTGAATTATATTGGATTCCATCTTAATTTTGAATTTGTCTTCAGTTGTTTAGCTCCTTAATATTGACTTTTAAATTCCATGATGTATACTCTTCCTCCCCACCTCAAAGCATTTCTATCAACTGATAAGCTAAAACAAATACTTAATTTTTTCAGGGAAATTTACTACATGAAATAGTCTTACATTCTGCAGATGAATGAAATGGATTGTTTTACCATCTATAGCTCTTTCCCCCTTTCACAAAATTACTTATTTTATAAAGTTGAATATTCTAATCTGGAATATACTTAAGGCACTCTTGGCATGCCAGTCTCTGTGGACCTCAGTCTTAGGCCTTGGCTCCATCTTGTGCGCTGAGAACACATGGAGGGCAGCATGTCTGCAGAGCTCAAAGTGTTAACTATGCCTGTGTCCCTAAACCAATCTCAGAAAGTTGACCCCAGGCCCTAGACCATCGGTAAAGACACCAGGTGAAGTCAAATCCAATTAACTTCCTCCCATTCAGATCACTGTGCTGACAATTAAGAAGATAGAAGTGTTGCTTAAGATGGCTTTTAGCCCTGTGGTTGTGTAATGACATTCTTTTGCAAAGGTGGAAAATAGTTAAGACTTGGGCTGCCTTAGGTACTAGGGGTGTCAGATATTGCCTCCTTACTTTCCTGCTTCTATCACAACTGGTCACAAGTAATAGGGAACTGTGATGGTTAATTTTATGTGTCAAATTCACTGGGTCACAGGATGCCCAGGAATAATGTTTAATCAGATATCTGGGCATGCCGTGACCCAGTGAATTTGATATTTTTACATCTGTAAGGATGTTTATGGAAGAGGTCAGCTTTTGAAAAGGTAAAATGATTAAAGCATATAGTCCTCCCAAGTGTAGGTGGGCATAATCCAAACCATGCCCTGAGAATGGGACTTGCACCATTGGTGCTCACTGCTCTCAGGTCCTAGGACATGGACTGGAACTATACCACCTGCTTTCCTTGGTCTCCAGCTTACAGACAGCAAACTGAGGGTCTTCTCCACGTCCATAGCCATGTGAGCCAGTTCCTCATAATAAATATATCTATATCTATATATCTTTATATATATATATCCTACTGGTTCTGTTTTTCTGGAGACTAATACAGAGACTTAAAGTTATTTGTTGAATATTGATAAAAGATGTAATATTGGTAAAAATAGAATGAAGACTGTTATATCAGATGGCATGGCTGGTAAGAGGGATGGACTTCATCCTGTGAGTTTGCTATAGAGTCGCTGTTTATCTCCTTCCTTCCCAAATCTGAACCCTTTCAATGAAACTGACAGTATGGAATCTTCAAATTGGTGAGGACCGGCTGTGAGCCTGGCCCTGAAATATTGCAGGTTGAAGATTATAAAGAATAACCCAATCCCAGCACCAAAGGTGCTTAGGGCCTAGTTGGAGAGAAAAAGTAACATAAAAAAGAGCCAGAGGACCTTCAAGATGGCAGAGGAATAAGATGTGGAGATCACTTTCCTCCCACAAATACATCAAAAATACATCTACATGTAGAACAACTCCTACAGAGCACCTACTGAACGTTGGCAGAAGATCTCAGACTTCCCAAAAGGCAAGAAACTCCCCACATACCTGGGTAGGCAAAAGAAAAAAGAAAAATCAGAGACAAAAGAATAGGGATGAGACCTGCATCTCTGGGAGGGAGCTCTGAAGGAGGAAAATTTTCCACACACTAAGAAGCCCTTTCACTGTTGGAGATGGGGGGTGGTTGTGGGGGAAGCTTCATAGTCATGGAGGAGAGAGCACAGCAACAGGGGTGTTGAGGGCAAAGCAGAGTGATTCCTACACAGAGGATTGGTGCCAGCCAACACTCACCAGCCTGAGAGGATTGTCTGCTCACCTGTTGGGGCAGGTGGGGGCTGAGAGCTGAGGCTCAGGATTCAGAGATCAGACTCCAGGGAAAGGACTGGGGTTGACTGCATGAAGACAGCCTGAGAGGGCTAGTGCACCACAGCTAGCCAGGAGGGAGTCCCAGAAAATGTCTGGACCTGCCTAAGAGGCAAGAGACCATTGTTTCAGGGTGCAGGAGGAAAGGAGATTCTTTCCCTGTCTGCCCACAGAAGGCAGAGCACCACCTGAAAAAACTCCAGAGATGGGCACAATCTGTGGCCATCAGCATGGACATCAGAAATGGGCATGAATGCTAATGCTGCTGCAGTGACCAAGAAACCTGTGTGCAAGCATGGGTCACTATTCACACCTCCCCTCCTGGGAGCCTGTGCAGCCTGCCACTGCCAGGGTCCTGTGATCCAGGGACAATTTCCCCGGGGGGAACACACAGTGTGCCTCAGGCTGTTGCAACAACATGCCGGCCTCTGCCGCCTATGGCTCACCCCGCATTCCAATTATAACTACCATACCCCTCCCTCTCCCCAGCCTGAGTAAGCCAGAGCTCCCTAAAGGAGCCAGCTGCTCCTTTAACCGCCTCCTGTCTGGGAAAAGAACAGATGCCCTCAGGCGACCTACACGAAGAGATGGGGCCAAATCCAAATCTGAACCCCAGGAGCAGTGGGAACAGAGAAGAGAAAGAAAAATTTCTCTGTGTAGCCTCAGGAGCAGTGGATTAAATCTCAACAATCAACTTGATGTACCTTGGATCTGTGGAATACCTGAATAGACAATGAATCATCCCAAAATGAGGCAGTGGACTTTGGGAGCAACAATAGACTTGGGGTTTGCTGCATACAACTGACTAGTTTCTGATTTTTATGTTTATCTTAGTTTAGTTTTTAGCACTTATTTTCATTGGTGGATTTGTTTATTGGTTTGGTTGTTCTCTTCCCTTTTTTTAAAATTTTTTATTTTAATAACTTTTTACTTTATTTCATTTTTTCTTTCTTTTTTTTCTCCCTTTTCTTCTGAGTGATGTGACTGACAGGGCCTTGGTGCTCTGGCTGGGTGTCAGGCCTGTGCCTCTGAAATGAGAGAGCCAAGTTCTCCGCCTCAATGCTAAGACCCAGCTCCACTCAACGACCAGCAAGCTCCAGTGCTGGACACCCAGTGCCAAACAACTAGCAAGACAGGAACACAACCTCACCCATTAGCAGATAGGCTGCCTAAAATCATAATGAGCTCACAGACACCCCAAAACACACCACCAGACACAGTCCTACCCACAGAAAGACAAGATCCAGACTCATCCACCAGAACACAGGCACTAGTCCCCTCCACGAGGAAACCTACACAACCCACTGAAATACCCTTAGCCACAGGGGGCAGACACGAAAAATAATGGGAACTATTAACCTGCAGCCTGTGAAAAGGAGACCACAAACACAGTAAGTTAGGAAAAATGAGAAGACAGAGAAATATGCAGCAGATGAAGGAGCAAGGTAAAACCCCACCAAACCAAACAAATGAAGAGGAAATAGGCAGTCTACCTGAAAAAGAATTCAGAGTAATGATACTAAAGATGATCCAAAATCTTGGAAATCAATGGAGAAAATACAAGAAAGATTTAACAAGGACCTAGAAGAACTAAAGAGCAAACAAACAAGGATGAAAAAAAAAAAAAAAAGGGCTTCCCTGGTGGCGCAGTGGTTGAGAGTCCGCCTGCCAATGCAGGGGACACGGGTTCGTGCCCCGGTCTGGGAGGATCCCACATGCCGCACAGCGGCTGGGCCCGTGAGCCATGGCCGCTGAGCCTGCGCGTCCGGAGCCTGTGCTCCGCAACGGGAGAGGCCACAGCAGTGAGAGGCCCGCGTACCGCAAAAAACAAACAAACAAACAAACAAAAAAAACAAGGATGAACAACACAATAAATGAAATTAAAAATTCTCTAGAAGGACTCAATAGCAGAATAACTGAGGCAAAAGAACGGATAAGTGACCTGGAAGATAAAATAGTGGAAATAACTACCACAGAGCACAGTAAACAAAAAAGAATTGAGGACAGATTCAGAGACCTCTGGGACAACATTAAATACAACAACGTTTGAATTATAGGTTTCCCAGAAGAAGAAGAGAAAAAGAAAGGGACTGAGAAAATATTTGAAGAGACTAGAGTTGAAAACTTCCCTAATATAGAAAAAGAAATAGTCAAACAAGTCCAGGAAGCACAGGGAGTCCCATACAGGATAAATCCAAGGAGAAACATGCCAAGAAACATATTAATCAAACGATCAAAAACTAAATTCAAAGAAAAAATTATTAAAAGCAACAAGGGAAAAAAACAAATAACATACAGGGGAATCTCCATAAGGTTAACAGCTTATCTTTCAACAGAAACTCTGCAAGCCAGAAGGGAGTAGCAGGACATATTTAAAGTGATGAAAAGGAAAAACCTACAACAAAGCTTACTATACACAACAAGGATCTCATTCAGATTAGTTGGAGAAATTAAAAACCTTACAGACAAGCAAAAGCTAAGAGAATTCAGCACCACAAAACCAGCAAATGCTAAAGGAACTTCTCAAGGCAGGAAACACAATAGAAGGAAAAGACCTATCATAACAAACCCAAATCAATTAAGAAAATGGTAATAGAAACATACATATTGATAATTACCTTAAATGTAAATGGATTAAATGCTCCAAAGAAAAGACACAGACTGGCTAGATGGATACAAAAACAAGACCGGTATATATGCTGTCTACAAGAGACCCAGTTCAGACCTAGGGACACATGCAGACTGAAAGTGCAGGGATGGAAAAAGATATTCCATGCAAATGGAAATCAAAAGAAACCTGGAGTAGCAATTCCCATATCAGGCAAAATAGATTTTAAAATAAGACTATTACAAGAGACAAAGAAGGACACAATATAATGATCAAGTGATCCATCCAAGAAGATATAACAATTGTAAGTATTTATGAACCCAACATAGGAGTACCTCAATACATAAGCCAAATGCCAACAACCATAAATGGGGAAATTGACAGTAACACAACCATAGTAGGGGAATTTAACACCCCACCTTCACCAGTGGACAGATCATCCAAAATGAAAATAAATAAGGAAGTACAAGCTTTCAATGATACAATAAACAAGATGGACTTAATTGGTATTTATAGGACATTCCACTCCAAAACAATAGAATACACCTTGTTCTCAAGAGCTCATGGAACACTCTCCAGGATAGATCAGATCTTGGGTCACAAATCAAGCCTAAATTAAAAAATTATCTTTTCCGACCACAATGCTATGAGACTAGATATCAATTACAGGAAAAAGACTGTAGAAACAAACAAAAAACACATGTAGGATAAACAGTACACTACTAAATAACTAAGAGATCACTGAAGAAATCAAAGTGGAAATCAAAAAATACCTAGAAACAAATGACAATGAAAACACAACAGCCTAAAACCTATGGGATGCAGCAAAAGCAGTTCTAAGAGGGAAGTTTATAGCAATACAATCCTACCTCAAGAAACAAGAAAAATCTCAAACAACCAACCTAACCTTACACCTAAAGCAATTAGAGAAAGTTGAAAAAAAGAACCCTGAAGTTAGCAGAAGGAAAGAAATCAGAAAGATCAGATCAGAAATAAATGAAAAAGAAATGGAGGAAACAATAGAAAAGATCAGTAAATCTGAAACCTGTTTCTTTGAGAAGATAAATAAGATTGATAAACCATTAGCCAGATTCATCAAGAAAAAAAGGGAGAATATTCAATTCAACAGAATTAGAAATGAAAAAGAAGTAGCAACTGCCACTGCAGAAATAAACAGGACCATGAGAGTTTACTACAAGCAACTATATGCCAATAAAATGGACAATCTGGAAGAAATGGAAAAATTCTAAGAAAAGCACAACCTTCCAAGATTGAACCAGGAAGAAATAGAAAATATAAAGAGACCATTCACAAGCACTACAATTGAAACTGTGATTAAAAATCTTCCAAAAGACAAAACCCCAGGACCAGATAGCTCCACAGCTGAATCTATCAAACATTTAGAGAAGAGCTAACACCTATCCTTCTGAAAGTCTTCCCAAATATAGCAGAGGGAGGAACACTTCCAAACTCATTCTACGATGCCACCATCACCCTGATACCAAAACCAGACAAAGATGTCACCAAAAAGGAAAACTACAGGCTAATATCACCGATGAACATAGATGCAAAAATCCTCAACAAAATACTAGCAAACAGAATCTAACAGCACATTAATTAACAGCACACCATGATCAAGTGGGGTTTATCCTAGGACTGCAAGGATTCTTTAATATACACAAATCAATCAATGTGATGAACCATATTAACAAATTGAAGTATAAAAACCATATGATCATCTCAATAGATGCAGAAAAAACATTTGACAAAATTCAACACCCATTTATGATAAAAAATCTCCAGAAAGTAGGCATAGAGGGAACTTTCCTCAACATAATAAAGGCCATATATGACAAACCCACAGCCAACATCATTCTCAGTGGTGAAAAACTGAAACCATTTCCACTAAGATCAGGAACAAGGCAAGGCTGCCCACTCTCAGCACTATTATTCAACATAGTTTTGGAAGTTTTATCCACAGCAATGAGAGAAGAAAAGAAATAAAAGGAATCCAAAATGGAAAAGAAGAAGTAAAGCTGTCACTGCTGGCAGATGACATGATAATATACATAGAGATTCCTAAAGATGCTGCCAAAAAAACTACTAGAGCTAATCAATGAATTTGGTAAAGTAGCAGGATACAAAATTAATGCACAGAAATCTGTTGCATTCCTATACACTAGTGATGAAAAATCTGAAAGAGAAATTAAGGAAACACTCCCATTTACCACTGCAAAAAACAAAACAAAACAAAAAATCCTAGGAATAAACCTACCTAAGGAGACAAAAGATCTTTATGCAGAAAACTATAAGACACTGATGAAAGTAATTCAAGATGATACAAACAGATGGAGAGATATACCATGTTCTTTGATTGGAAGAATCAACATTGTGAAAATGACTATACTACCCAAAGAAATCTCCAGATTCTATGCAATCCCTATCAAACTACCACTGACATTTTTCACAGAACTAGAACAAAAAATTTCACAATTTGTATGGAAACACAAAAGACCCCAAATAGCCAAAGCAATCTTGAGAAAGAAAAAGAAACCTGGAGGAATCAGGTTACCTGACTTTAGACTATACTACAAAGCTATAGTAAGAAAGACAATCGGCTACTGGCACAAAAACAGAACTATAGTTCAGTGGAACAGGATAGAAAGCCCAGAGATAAACCCACACACATATGGTCACCTTATCTTTGATAAAGGAGGCAAGGGTATACAATGGAGAAAAGACGGCCTCTTCAATAAGTGGTGTTGGGAAAACCGGACAGCTACATGTAAAAGAATGAAATTAGAACACTCCCTAACACCATACACAAAAATAAACTCAAAATGGATTAAAGACCTAAATAAGGCCAGACATTATAAAACTCTTAGAGGAAAACATAGGCAGAACACTCTATGACATAAATCACAGCAAGATCCTTTTTGACCCACCTCCTAGAGAAATGGAAAGAAAAACAAAAATAAACAAATGGGACCTAATGAAACTTAAAGCTTTTGCACAGCAAAGGAAACCATAAAGAAGACGAAAAGACAACCCCCAGACTGGGAGAAAATATTTGCAAACAAAGCAACTGACAAAGGATTAATCTGCAAAATAAACAAACAGCTCATGTAGCTCGATATCAGAAAAACAAACAAACAAAAAAACAATCCAAAAATGGGCAGAAGACCTAAGTAGACATTTCTCCAAAGAAGATACACAGATTGCCAACAAACACATGAAAGGACGCTCAACATCACTAATCATTAGAGAAATGCAAATCAAAACTACAATGAGGTAGCACCTCACACCATTCAGAATGGCCAGCATCAAAAAAATCACAGACAATAGATGCTGGAGAGGGTGTAGAAAAAAGGGATCCCTCTTGCACTGTTGGTGGGAATGTAAATTGATACAGCCACTATGGAGAACAGTATGGAGGTTCCTTAAAAAACTAAATATAGAACTACCATGTGACCCAGCAATCCCACTACCTGGCATATACCCTGAGAAAACCATAATTCAAAAAGAATCATGTACCACAATGTTCATTGCAGCTCTATTTACAATAGCCAGGACATGTAAGCAACTTAAGTGTCTATCGACAGATGAATAGATAAAGAAGATGTGGCACATATATACAATGGAATATTACACGCCATAAAAAGAAACAAAATTGAGTTATTTGTAGTGAAGTGGATGGACCTAGAGTCTGTCATACAGAGTGAAGTAAGTAAGAAAGAGAAAAACAAATATCGTGTGCTAACACATATATATGGAATCTAAAACAAAAAAAATTGTTCTGAAGAACCTAGGGACAGTACAGGAATAAAGACGCAGACATAGAGAATGGACCTGAGGACACAGAGAGGGGGAATGCTAAGCTGGGATGAAGTGAGAGAGTGGTATGGACATATATACACTACCAAATGTAAAATAGCTAGCTAGTGGGAAGAAGCCGCATAGCCCAGGGAGACCAGCTCAGTGCTTTGTGACCACCTAGAAGGGTGGGATAGGGAAGGTGGGAGTGCAAGTGAGAGGGTATATGGGGATATATGTATACATAAAGCTGATTCACTTTGTTATACATCAGAAATTAACAGAACAATGTAAAGCAATTATACTCCGATAAATATGTTTTAAAAAAGAGCCAGGATAGTGCCTGGGAGGTGACACTAGAACAGAATTGTGGAAAAGGCAGAAAGAAAGAGACATGGGATAGAGGGTTAAAACTAACTTTGAGAAAACATCAATGAGATAATCAATGATTAAGAACAAAATGTGGGATAAAACTTTCCATATAATCTATGTTCATCTTAACCAACACACTTCTTCAGAATGACTGTCTTTCTCATTTGGTTGGAGGCATGGCCAAATATTCTAATATAATGATCATAATTTACAGAAGAGGAGAATTAAATCATTAACAGTATGAGAATTTTTAAGTTCACTTGTAATTTAAAAAAAAAACAAAACATAAAGTTGAGTGTAAATAACACAAACTTTTTACCCTCCAATTTGGCAAAGATATAAATTTCAATAAAATGTACTGCTGGTAAAGATGCAGAAAGATGAATTATCCCACACAAACCTGGTAAGAAATTTGTTACACTTACTGGGAAACCATTTGACATTGTGTATCAAAGCCTTAAACATTTATATCCTTCAAGGTGGTAAACATTTTAGAAAGAATTTCTATAAAAGTAAACACATTTACATTCAAATAAATTCACTGCAATATTATGGTGTTTTTAAACATAGAAAATTAGGAAAAACCTACCCTTTATTGAGGATTCACTATATGCCAAGTACTATGCTAGGAATTTTGAATATAAATCTTATATTTAAATGTTAATACAATAGATTTGTCCATCATTGAATTTTTTTGTTATAGAAGAATTATACAATTCCTAAGTTGAACATTAAGATGTTTCCCAACTGGCTCTGATCTATCATCCTGACTTCCAAATTTTTCCAATTTAGAGGTAAGGAAAATGAGGCCTAGGAAAGCTATGTGAATTATTTAAGGTCAAAGAACAAATTAGAGACAAGGTCATGAGTGGAACCCCCAGATCGATGTCAATTCAATGAACTTTTAATTCCACATGTTCTTGAATAATTACATCCACTTTAAACATTTATTGAGCATCTAATATGCCTTAGACACTGGTCTAGGCAGGCACTAGTGTTGGTTAAACATGAAACATAAAACATAAGATAAAGGAGTTCTCCAGGAGTTCATAACCCATGGGAAGACAAACTCATTTAAAAATGATTTTAAAAAATTAATAAATCAAATCATTGAATCACCTCGCATCAAGTCTTTTTTGGATTGAAACAGAGTATCATGATAAAATATTCTCCATGTAATGTGACAGATGTGATAATGTGGTGGCAGAGAAGACTTGATGATCAGCTCATCCTAAGTGGGTTAGCAGAGGAGTCCCAGAATCATGGCTAATGCTTATTCAGAGCTCATCAAATCCCATGCACTCTTCTAAAAGCCCTATGTGGGTTAATTTATTTAATCCTCACAACAGTCCCATTAGGGAAGTACTATGATTATCACCTCCCACTTCGCAGATGATGGGATAGAGGCAATGAGAGACTAAGTAACTCCCAGGCAGTGAACAGGAGCCAGGATTTGAGCTCAGGCGGTCTTACTCCATCTCCTATATCTCGTTGTACCCAGGATATGACACTTGAACTGGAAATTGAAGGATGTAGGGAGAAACTCATTCTAACCAGAGTTAAAGGAGTGTTCAAAGGTTTGGAAACTGTAGGATGCTTAATTCCTTTAGAGAGTTTTAGGAAATTCACTGTGGGGGTGTGGTGGAGCTGATCTTTGCTCTGGTAGGTACAAGGGGTTCTCAGCCATGAGGCCTGAGCCCTAGGAGGCTACAGTGAGGAGTATGGCCCCTGTCAGGCAGCTGGAAGCCATTGAAAGCTTAGGCAGGGAAGAAATATGATCAAACTTGCCTTTTTTTTTTTTTTTTTTTTGCTGTACGCGGGCCTCTCACTGTTGTGACCTCTCCCGTTGCGGAGTACAGGCTCCGGACGCGCAGGCTCAGCGGCCATGGCTCACGGGCCATGGCTCACGGGCCCAGCCGCTCTGCGGCATGTGGGATCTTCCCGGACCAGGGAACGAACCCGTTTCCCCTGCATCGGCAGGCGGACCCTCAACCACTGCGCCACCAGGGAAGCCCCAAACTTGCCTTTTAGAATGATCACGTATTAATCAGTCAACAAAGTGACTGAGATGAGTTCATCTGGTTTTGAGATTCCTGACACTGTGACCATGATTCAGCTACACATTTCTTCCCATAAAAAGGAATGGCCTTCAAATGGAAACCATTGCTCATTGGGGGTTAATAAAATCTCTGAGGCCAAGAAAGCCAAGTCACAATTTAAAAACGTTCCTTCCCAGCGGGCAGCTGCTATGAGTGACTTGTGAGTGTGGGTGTCTGGCAACTCTGCCTTCATTGGCAGTATATTGCTTTGCCTCCCCTTCATAAACCTTTCTTTTTATTTTGTAGGAAGATAAAGTCCCTGAGAGACCTTATCCAGGAGGAAAATAAAGAAACAGGAGGCTTTAAATTTTCATCAAGTTCCAGAAACCTCCAAACCAACACAAACTCAGATTTGAAACTTGGAAAACTGGGACCTTACCTGGGCATGTCTTTGGCTGCCCTCCTCTTCCTTCCAGTTCCCCTTTTCCACTTCTGTGACATCCTCTCCCTTCCTTATGTTTAATCTCTGAGTCCCACATCCCAATGGATTAATGGTTCTCATATTACCAACACCTCACACTGAATTTCCCCAAGGAAGTCCTGCCCTTTCTAGAATGGTCCACCTTTTAAAATTACTTCCTTACATTTCTCTTGCAGCTGTTACACTCCTCTGGAGCTGAGATCAAATATGTGTTCGGAGGAGAGCAATTTAATTAAATCGCATCCACTAAGGTATAAATAACTTATAGCCCCCAACCCCATCTCTCCAATCATTCCAGGTATGTTAGGAATGTAATGAAAGAAACGTATCTCATATTACTGAATATAACAATGAATAATAACAGTATCTTCCAAGTGGAGGTCATATTTCAGGACCCCTTAAAATATCCTTCCTTTGCAGCCACCCCACTTCTGGTAAAGCCAACCTGTTCATTGTATGCTCTGGTCTCTATTCAGCAGTTTTGAAGCATTTATTTTCATTTACTATTTATCAGCACCAGCCTCTCTACATGGGGCTCCCTGGACCGATTTCCTACAAGCCTGAGGACACTTCTTTGTTTTTGCTCTGAGGATCACATTCAATCTCAGAGTAAGGAAGCAGGAAGGTTCGACAAATGATTAATAGAAAAAAGGAGAGAGAATGAGAATGAACTATCTCTATACAAGAGAAATGCTGTTTGTTTTAAACAATTATCAGCAAAAATACGGAGAATTTGTGGCAGCAAAATATGTGACAAGATATCCAGCAACTTCATGCTGTAGTGCAAAGTCTAGACTAGGAGATGGAAATGCTTTTTAATTCTGATCTTGTGTTAGTTACCTAATGTCTCTGCATCTTCATATCTTCATTACATTATCTGTAAAATGAGGAGTTGAACCAGATAGATTCAGTTCCTTTTAGATCTAATTGGTACTTATCAAGTATTGGACCTCATTGGAGACTTTGGACCTATGTGTTGTAACACTGACCTGCTTTACATATTGTTCTGTTGACCATCAATTTCTCTGCTGTAGGGTGGAAGAAAGACCATCCTGACAGCGAAATCTGGTAGAAAAAATACCGAAGTTGGAGCTAGAAGACTTGGGTTCTAGTCCTGGCTGCTTCACTTAGAACATCTGAACTTTGGCCTACTAGTAAAACAAAGTTTCATCTCAGTTTCTTTGTCTATAAACTAGAGTTAGTAATTCCTCTCTTGCTTTCTTTAAAATATTGGAAACCACACATTACAGAGTTGCTAATTCTTTTTATTTTCAGAAATGGCTCTGGTTCTGAAAGTCATGCATAACCAGGACCTATGTTACCTGATGGCCACTGAGCAAGGTGAGTACAGCTGGGAGCAGGTAGGACAGAGTTTCCTAAACCTGGGTTTAATAGGACTTAGTGCACCAAATAAACATAACTGACTTTCTTTTATGTAAGTCACACAATGGGAAATCATATGTTATATGCTCTGTGCTATGATATCACTGTGTCAACAAGAGGAGGATTGAGGTGAAGTTAATGGCATTTTTCTAAATTCCATCTATTCTAGGCACGGATGATTTTTGATCTTTTCATTTTATCCATCACTGAAAAGATTCTCTTGGATTACATGGGTTTTAGTCTCTCCCCTGATAAGAGTGATTGACAAGCATATTTTTCCCATCATAAACCAAGGTGCTGATTATAGGCAGGAACAAAAGGAGCCTTGACTTCAGCCCACTTAGAGGGCAGAGCCCCAAAGAGTCCAAGTTTGCTTTGTATGGTTGAGAATTACTTACTCTATTTTACATTTGGTAGTGTATATATGTCCAAGCCACTCTGTGACTTCATCCCAGCTTACACTTCCCCCTCCCCGTGTCCTCAAGTCCATTCTCTATGTCTGCATCTTTATTCCTGTTCTGCCCCTAGGTTATTCAGAACATTTTTTTTTCTTTTTAGATTCCATATATCTGTGTTAGCATAAGGTATTTGTTTTTCTTTTTCTGACTTACTTCACTCTGTATGACAGTCTCTAGGTCCATCCACCTCACTGCAAATAACTCAATTTCATTTATTTTTATGGCTGAGTAATATTCCATTGTATATAGTGCCACATCTTCTTTATCATTCATCTGTCGATGGACACTTAGGTTGCTTCCATGTCCTGGCGATTGTAAACAGTGCTGCAATGAACATGGAGGTACATGTCTCTTTTCGAATTATGTTTTTTTTTAGGTATATGCCCAGGTGTGGAATTGCTGGGTCATATGGTAGTTCTATATTTAGGGGTTTTTTTTTTGTTGTTTTTTTCTAGTAGGTCTTTGTCTTTATTCCTTTCTTACCCCTAGGTTCTTCATGACATTTTTTTTTCTTAAATTTCATATATATGTGTTAGCATATGGTATTTGTCTTTCTCTTTCTGACTTACTTCACTCTCTATGACAGACTCTAGGTCTATCCACCTCATTACAAATAGCTCAATTTCATTTCTCTTTATGGCTGAGTAATATTCCATTATATATATGTGCCACATCTTCTTTATCCATTCATCCAATGATGGACACTTAGGTTGTTTCCATATCCTGGCTATGGTAAATAGAGCTGCAATGAATATTTTGGTACATGACTCTTTGTGAATTATGTTTTTTTCAGGGTATATGCCCAGTAGTGGGATTGCTGGGTCATATGGTAGATCTATTTGTAGGATTTTAAGGAACCACCGTACTGTTCTCTATAGTGGCTGTACCAATTCACATTCCCACCAGCAGTGCAAGAGTGTTCCCTTTTCTGCACCCCCTCTCCAGCATTTATTGTTTCTAGATTTTTTGATGATGGCCATTCTGACTGGTGTGAGATGATAACTCATGGTAGTTTTGATTTGCATTTCTCTAATGATTAATGATGTTGAGCATTCTTTCATGTGTTTGTTGGCAGTCTGTATATCATCTTTGGAGAAATGTCTATTTAGGTCTTCTGCCCATTTTTGGATTGGGTTGTATGTTTTTTTGTTATTGAGCAGCATGAGCTGCTTGCAAATTTCGGAAATTAATCCTTTGTCAGTTGCTTCATTTGCAAATATTTTCTCCCATTCTGAGGGTTGTCTTTTGGTCTTGTTTATGGTTTCCTTTGCTGTGCAAAAGCTTTGAAATTTCATTAGGTACCATTTGTTTATTTTTGTTTTTCTTTCCATTTCTCTAGGAGGTGAGTCAAAAAGGGTCTTGCTGTGATTTATATCGTAGAGTGTTCTGCCTATGTTTTCCTCTAAGAGTTTGATACTTTCTGGCCTTACATTTAGGTCTTTAATCCATTTTGAGCTTATTTTTGTGTATGATGTTAGGGAGTGATCTAATCTCATAATTTTACATGTACCTGACCAGTTTCCCCAGCACCACTTATTGAAGAGGCTGTCCTTTCTCCACTGTACATTCCTGCCTCCTTTATCAAAGACAAGGTGACCATATGTGCGTGGGTTTATCTCTGGGCTTTTTATCCTGTTCCATTAATCTATCTTTTTGTTTTTGTGCCAGTACCATACTGTCTTGATTACTGTAGCTTTGTAGTATAGTCTAAACCCAGGGAGCCTGATTCCTCCAGCTCCATTTTTCGTTCTCAAAATGGCTTTGGCTATTCGGGGTCTTTTGTGTTTCCATACAAATTGTGAAATTTTTAGTTCTAGTTCTGTGAAAAATGCCAGTGCTAATTTGATAGGGATCACATTGAATTTGTAGATTGCTTTGGGCAGTAGAGTCATTTTCTCAATGTTGATTCTTACAATCCAAGAACATGATATATCTCTCCATCTATTTGTATCATCTTTAATTTCTTTCACTGTGTCTTTTAATTTTCTGCATACAGGTCTTTTGTCTCCTTAAGTTGGTTTGTTCCTAGATA
Organism: Globicephala melas; assembly: GCF_963455315.2. NCBI lineage: Eukaryota > Metazoa > Chordata > Mammalia > Artiodactyla > Delphinidae > Globicephala > Globicephala melas. Next base: position 32,213,476 of record NC_083326.1, on the reverse strand, counting down.
TTTTATTTTTTTTGTTGCAGTAGTAAATGGGAGTGTTTTCTTGATTTCACTCTCATATTTTTCATCATTAGTGTATAGGAATGCCAGAGATTTCTGTGCATTAATTTTGTATCCTGCTACTTTACCATATTCATTGATTAGCTCTAGTAGTTTTCTGGTAGCATATTTAGGATTCTCTATCATGCCATCTGCAAACAGTGACAGCTTTACTTTTTCTTTTCCTATTTGAATTCCTTTTATTTCCTTTTCTTCTCTGATTGCTGTGGCTAAAACTTCCAAAACCACGTTGAATAAGAGTGGTGAGAGTGGGCAACCTTGTCTTGTTCCTGATCTTAGTGGAAATGCTTTCAGTTTTTCACCATTGAGGACGATGTTGGCTGAGGGTTTGTCATATATGGCCTTTATTATGTTGAGGAAAGTTCCCTCTATGCCTACTTTCTGCAGGGTTTTTATCATAAGTGGGTGTTGAAATTTGTCGAAAGCTTTCTCTTCATCTATTGAGATGATCATATAGTTTTTCTCCTTTAATTTTTTAATATGGTTTATCACATTGATTTATTTGCGTATATTGAAGAATCCTTGCATTCCTGGAATAAACTCCACTTGATCATGGTGTATGATCCTTTTAATGTGCTGTTGGATTCTGTTTGCTAGTGTTGTGTTGAGGATTTTTGCATCTATATTCATCAGTTATATTGGCCTGTAGTTTTCTTTCTTTTTGGCATCCTTGTCTGGTGTGGGTATCAAGGTGATGGTGGCCTTGTAGAATGAATTTGGGAGTGTTCCTCCCTCTGCTATATTTTGGAAGAGTGTGAGAAGGATAGTGTTAGCTCTTCTCTAAATGTATGATAGAAATTGCCATTCACCAATGTGAAACCATCTAGTCCTGGGCTTTTGTTTGTTGGAAGATTTTTAATCACAGTTTCAATTTCAGTGTTTGTGATTGGTCTGCTCATATTTTCTATTTCTTCCTGATTCAGTCTTGGCAGGTTGTGCATTTCTAAGAATTTGTCCATTTCTTCCAGGTTTTCCATTTTATTGGCATAGAGTTGCTTGTAATAATCTCTCATGATCTTTTTTATTTCTGCAGTGTCATTTGTTACTTCTCCTTTTTCATTTCTAATTCTATTGATTTGAGTCTTCTCCCTTGTTTTCTTTTTTCTTTTTTCCCTTGTTTTCTTGATGAGTCTGTCTAATGGTTTATCAATTTTGTTTATCTTCTCAAAGAACCAGCTTTTAGTTTTATTGATCTTTGCTATCATTTCCTTCATTTCTTTTTCATTTATTTCTGATCTGAGTTTTATGATTTCTTTCCTTCTGCTAACTTTGGGTTTTTTTGGTTCTTCTTTCTCTTATTGCTTTAGGTGCAAAGTTAGGTTGTTTATTCGTGATGTTACCTGTTTCTTAAGGTGGGTTTATATTGCTATAAACTTCCCTCTTAGAACTGCTTTTGCTGCATCCCACAGGTTTTGGGTCGTCGTGTCTCCATTGTCATGTGTTTCTAGGTATTCTTTTATTTCCTCTTTGATTTTTTCAGTGATCACTTCGTTATTAAGTAGAGTATTGTTTAGCCTCCATGTGTTTGAATTTTTTACAGATATTTTCTTGTAATTGATATCTAGTCTCATAGCTTTGTGGTCGGAAAAGATACTTGATATATAATTTCAATTTTCTTAAATTTACCAAGGCTTGATTTTTAACCTAAGATATGATCTATCCTGGAGAATGTTCCATGAGCACTTGAGAAAAATGTGTATTCTGTTGTTTTGGGATGGAATGTCCTATAAATATAAATGAAGACCATCTTGTTTAATATATCATTTAAAGCTTGTATTTCCTTATTTATTTTCATTTTGGATAATCTGTCCATTGGTGAAAGTGGGGTGTTAAAGTCCCCTACTATGAATGTGTTACTGTGGATTTCCCCTTGTATGGCTGTTAGTATTTGCCTTATGTATTGAGGTGCTCCTATGTTGGGTGCATAAATATTTATAATTGTTATATTTTCTTCTTCGATCTATCCCTTGATCATTATGTAGTGTCCTTCTTTGTCTCTTCTAATAGTCTTTAGTTTAAAGCCTATTTTGTCTGATATGAGAATTGCTACTCCAGCATTCTTTTGATTTCCATTTGCATGGAGTATCGTTTTCCATCCCCTCACTTTAAGTTTGTATGTGTCTCTAGGTCTGAAGTGGGTCTCTTTCAGACAGCATATATAAGGGTCTTGTTTTTGTATCCATTCAGCCAATATGTGTCTTTTGGTGGGAGCATTTAGTCCATTTACATTTAAGGTAATTATCGATATGTATGTTCCTATTCCCATTTTCTTAATTGTTTTTGGCTCGTTATTGTAGGTCTTTTCTTTCTCTTGTGTTTCTTGCGTAGAGAAGTTCCTTTAGCATTTGTTGTAAAGCTGGTTTGGTGGTGCTGAACTCTCTCAGCTTTTGCTTGTCTGTAAAGGTTTTAATTTCTCCATCAAATCTGAATGAGATCCTTGCTGGTTAGAGTAATCTTGGTTGCAGGTTTTTCTCCTTCATCACTTTAAATATGTCATGCCAGTCCCTACTGGCTTGCAGGCTTTCTGCTGAAAGATCAGCTGTTAACCTTATGGGGATTCCCTTGTGTGTTATCTGTTGTTTTTCCCTTGCTGCTTTTAATATGTTTTCTTTGTATTTAATTTTTGACAGTTTGATTAATATGTGTCTTGGCATATTTCTCCTTGGGTTTATCCTGTATGGGACTCTCTGTGCTTCCTGGACTTGATTAACTATTTTCTTTCCCATATTAGGGAAGTTTTCAACTATAATGTCTTCAAATATTTTCTCAGTCCCTTTCTTTTTCTCTTTTTCTTCTGGAACCCCTATAATTCGAATGTTGGTGCATTTAATGTTGTCCCAGAGGTTTCTGAGACTGTCCTCAGTTCTTTTCATTCATTTTTCTTTATTCTGTTCTGCAGTAGTTATTTCCACTATTTTATCTTCTAGGTCACTTATCCGTTCTTCTGCCTCAATTATCCTGCTATTGATCCCATCTAGAATATTTTTAATTTCATTTATTGTGTTGTCCATTGTTATTTGTTTCATCTTTAGTTCTTCTAGGTCCTTGTTAACTGTTTCTTGCATTTTTTCTATTCTAATTCCAAGATTTTGAATCATCTTTATTATCATTATTCTGAATTGTTTTTCAGGTAGACTGCCTATTTCTTCTTCATTTGTTAGGTCTGGTGGGTTTTTTATCTTGCTCCTTCATCTGCAGTGTGTTTTTCTGTCTTCTCATTTTGCTTATCTTACTGTGTTTGGGTTCTCCTTTTTGCCGGCTGCAGGTTCGTAGTTTCCATTGTTTTTGGTGTCTGTCCCCAGTGGCTACAGTTGGTTCAGTGGGTTGTGTAGGCTTCCTGGTGGAGGGGACTAGTGCCTGTGTTCTGGTGGATGAGGCTGGATCTTGTCTTTCTGGTGGGCAGGTTCACGTCTGGTGGTGTGTTTTGGGGTGTCTGTGGACTTATTATGATTTTAGGCAGCCTCTCTGCTAATGGGTGGGGTTTTGTTCCTGTCTTGCTAGTTGTTCGGCATAGGGTGTCCAGCACTATAGCTTGCTGGTCATTGAGTGAAGCTGGGTGCTGGTGTTGAGATGGAGATCTCTGGGAGAGTTTCGCCCTTTGATATTACATGGAGCTGGGAGGTCTCTTGTGGACCAGTGTCCTGAATTTGGCTCTCCCACCTCAGAGGCACAGGACTGACTCCTGTCTGCAGCACCTAGAGCCTTTCATTCACACGGCTCAGAATAAAAGGGAGAAAATTTAGAAAGAAAGAATTAGTAGAAGTAGAAAGAAAGAAAGAAGGAAAGAAAAAAAGGAAGGAAGGAGGGAAGGACGGAGGGAGGGATAGAGGGAGGAAGGCAGGAAGGAAGGAGGGAAAGAAGGAAAAAATAAAGAAAGAAGATAAAGTAAAATAAAATTAAGTAAATATATTAAAGTTATTAAAATAAAAAAATAATTATTAAGAAAAAAATTTTTTTGAAAAACCAAAAAACAAAAACAAAATGGATGGATAGAACCCTAGGACAAACAGTGGAAGCAAAGCTATACAGATAAAATCTCACACAGAAGCATACACATATACACTCATAAAAGGAAGAAAAGGGGAAACAATCATAAATCTTGCTTTCAAAGTCCACCTCCTCAATTTGGGATGATTCGTTGTCTATTCAGGTATTGCACAGATGCAGGGTACATCAAGTTGATTGTGGAACTTTAATCCGCTGATTCTGAGGCTACTGGGAGAGATTTCCCTTTCTCTTCTTTGTTCGCACAGCTCCCAGGGGCTCAGCTTTGGATTTGGCCCCACCTCTGCGTGTAGGTCGCCGGAGGGTGTCTGTTCTTCACTTAGATGGGACAGGGTTAAAGGAGCCGCTGATTCGGGGGCTCTGGCTCACTCAGGCCGGGGGGAGAGAGGGGTACGGAGTGCGGGGCGAGCCTGTGGCGGCAGAGGCCAGCGTGACGTTTCACCAGCCTGAGGCGCGCCGTGCGTTCTCCCGAGGAAGTTGTCCCTGGATCCCGGGACCCTGGCAGTGGTGGGCTGCACAGGCTCCCCGGAAGTGAGGTGTGGATAGTGACCTGTGCACCCACACAGGCTTCTTGGTAGCACTAGCAGCAGCCTTAGCGTATCGTGCTTGTCTCTGGGGTCTGCGCTTTTAGCTGCAGCTTGCGTCCGTCTCTGGAGCTCCTTTAAGCAGCGCTCTTAATCCCCTCTCTTCGCGCACCAGGAAACAAAGAGAGAAGAAAAAGTCTCTTGCCTCTTCGGCAGGTCCAGACTTTTCCCCGGACTCCCTACCGGCTAGCCGTGGTGCACTAACCCCTTCAGGCTGTGTTCATGCCGCCAACCCCAGTCCTCTCCCTGCTATCCGACCGAAACCCGAGCCTCAGCTCCCTGCCCCCGCCCACCCCGGCGGGTGAACAGAGAAGCCTCTCGGGCTGGTGAATGCTGGTCGGCACCGATACCCTGTGTGGGAATCTGCCTGCTTTGCCCTCCACAGCCCTGTTGCTGCGTTCTCCTCCGCGTCACCGAAGCTCCCCCTCTCCGCCACCCGCAGTCTCCGCCTGCGAAGGGACTTCCTAGTGTGTGGAAACCTTTCCTCCTTCACAGCTCCCTCCCACTGGTGCAGGTCCCATCCCTATTCTTTTGTCTCTGTTTTTTCCTTGTTCTTCTGCCCTACCCAGGTACTTGGGGAATTTCTTGCCCTTTGGGAGGTCTGAGGTCTTCTGCCAGCGTTCAGTAGGTGTTCTGTAGGAGTTGTTTCACGTGTAGATGTATTTCTGGTGTATCTGTGGGGAGGAAGGTGATCTCCGCGTCTTACTCTTCTGCCATCTTCCCCTCGTCCTCCTAAAGAACAGTTATTAAAGAAAAGTCAAGCTTCACTTTGGAGTGATTGACCTAGAATTATAGCTATGCCTCTGTCAGCTTCAACCAGGTCAGTATATTGCATTCATCAGCTTTTGCTTTCAACTCTAATTATTAACTTGATTAAGTGAAGCTCACCTGCTTTCCTTAGATCATCAGTGCTTTTCAAGAAATGATGAAAAAAAAAGAAATGATGAGTTTTGTTACCATGAGCTTGTTTGTGTGAACTTCCTTTCCTCTGTAGCTTCCATTTATTAAGCTATGTGCCAGATGTGGTTAGGAGCTGGAGATACACAGACAATAAGACACACCTCCTCTTTTAGGAGATCATAATTAGAGGGGAGAGAGAGAGATGAATTAAGTGTCTCGGTATGGGATGAACTGTGTTCCCCCAAATTCGTATGTTGAAATCCTAACCTCTAGTACCTCAGAATGTAACTGTATTTGAAGAAAGGGTATTTAAAGAGGTAATTAAGGTTAGATGAGGTGATTGATGTGGGCTCTAATTCAATATGACTGGTGTCTTTATAAGAAGAGGAGGTTAGGACACAAACATGCAGGGAGGAAAGACCATGTGAAGACCAAGGGAGAAGACAGCCATCTACAAACCAAGAAAACAGGCCTCAGAATGAAATCAACCCTGTGGACTTCTTGATCTTGGACATCTAGCCTCCAGAATTGTGAGGAAGTTAACTTCTGTTGTTTAAGACACTCAGTCTTTGGTACTTTTATATGGTAGCCCTAGCAAACTATTGGGTTGGCCAAAAATCTCATTCAGGTTTTCCATTAATGAAAGAACCCAAGCGAAGGTTTTGACCAACCCAATAATATATGTCTCTAATGTAGTTCAGTCAGAGCTGCGGTAGGAAGTTAGCCTTCAGTGATAGAGAAAGAAGCACAGAGGAAAGGCCCCAAATATAACTGCTCAGATAAGCCAGAGAGCTGGCATCTTGGCAGAATTTCTAAGACAACTCTATTATTATCCCAACTTTATAGATGAGGAAACTGAGGCACAGGACAGTTATGTAAATTTTCCAAGATTATGAAACTAAGAAGTGACAGAGCCAGGATTCAAACCCAGGCAAATTCTTCCAATCAGTGCTTTTACAGCTATATTATGCTGTCTCTGATAAAAATTATTAAGAGGGAATAATGAATGGGAAAAGAGTACAGATAGTACTCACAGAGCTACACACACTTGGCTTCAACATAAAGCACAAGTTTGGGTGGCAGCAAGTGGTGGGGGAGCACTCAGTGGGTCTCACGGACTGTATTAATTTTGCATTTTATCTCGAAATCAGTGGAGGCTCATTTTTGCATTTTAGAGTAGGAATTTAAGGAATTTGTGCCCAAATCATAAATGTGAAGCTCAATGAATTTTCACAAACTGACACATCTGTGTAATTGGTACCTCGATTAAGAAACCACCAGGTCCCCAGAAGTCTCCTCCTTTTCTTTTCATTCACTACCTCCTTCACTGATAACTCCTCTACTGACTTGTAAGGTCATAGCTTAGTTCTACCTCATTTTGATCTCTTAGATAAATGGAATCATGCAGAGTGTATTATTTTGTATCCACCTTCTTTTGTTCACTTTTATAAGGTTGAACTTTATGTATGTAGTTCTAGCGTGGTCATTCTCTTCGCTATATAGTATTTCAGTGTGTATCTGCATCTATCCCTTCTATTGTTGGTTGACATATGAGTGGTTTCTAGTTTGAGGCTAATATAAATAACACTGCTATGATAATTCTTATAAATATTACATAGTAAACGTATGTATCTGAGTGGAGTCACTGTATCATAAGATATGCATATGTTCAGCACTAGTAGATATGGCCAAACAACACATATACTTAATTGTAAAATATTGCAAGCTTTTCCCTGACATGGGCATCACTTTTACTCAACATTTTACTAGAGGTCTCAGGCAGTGTTGAAAGGCAAGAAGACAATATAAAATGCATGAGGTTTGGAGAGAAAGAAATAAAGCCATCATTTGTCACAGGACACATAATTATGTATGTGTGAAATCCAAATGAATCTTCAAACTTAGTAAGTGAATTTAGCAAGATCTCTTTGCATATATTTTTATAAAGTAAATATATAAAATTGTATTTCTATCTATTGATAAAAATAGATGGAAGACAAAATTTTAAGAAATGATAATGTTTTTCATAGTGTCACAAAACATCAATTACAAATTTAACTGAATGACAGATATGCTCTATCTCCATGCTGAAAATTATAAAATATCATTAAGAGAAATTAACAGAATTTTATTATTATTATTAGTGGAGGACTCAATACTGTAAGGAAGTCAATTTCCAAATTCATCCATGGATTCAGTGTAATTCCAAGCACAATTTTGGCAGGTTTTGGGGCAGACTTTTACAGAGTCTAAGTGCATATGAAACAGTAAAGAACTAAGAGAAAAAAAAACTTTGGTCATTATTTTTTAAATTGGAATTACTTATTGAGGCATATTGTCTAACAACCTGGAAAAATGCTATTTACTCTTCTCTCTAAAATTAATACATTAACCCCTTAGATGAATATAGTATTTATACTCTTTTCTAGTGCCTTCATTGTTATGATCTTGATCAACACAATGACCATGAGAGACAAGCAGAGACCATGAGAGGAGAGAAATTTTTTATATTAATCAGATAGAAGAGAAATCCAAGCCCCAGAGAGGCAAATGATTTTCTTCCAGGTATAAGTCCAAGACAAAATTAGGATAAGAGCTCTGATTTTTTATTTAAATCCCCCTTTTCCCGAACTCACAATGTATAGACCCCAAATGAATCAATACATTTCTTATTCTTTTGTGGAACATTCCATGGTGACAACAACATACCAAATGTATTGATAGAATGGAAAACTTGACAACAGCAAACTTAGGTCTGTCATGTGAACTTGAGAGGTGTATTTCAGAGGGTATATCGTCAGGCCACTCAGGATGGCTGTTCTCTTGCTCTCTGTACATCCCCTGCCCGACCAGTGCCTGCTTCACCTATAACTTATGCACATGACTGATCTTCCTACATACTTGCCCCAGGCCCCAGCTAGTGATTGTTCTTACCAAATAGGCAGTGAGGAACATGTCCCTCTGCTGTTTTCCCCAGTAACTAATGAGCCCATCTGATGTCAATTTCCCTGTAACTGGTAGTCTCCTCCCCCAGCCTCACCCACAGGAGCGAAGACTGCCAACATGTCCTGTCCAATGTGCACTGTGGGGTGTAGCCCCAGGGCCTTGCTTCAGATGTGTAAACTCCCCTATCCATTAAATCATAGAAATTTCTGTTGCTGACTCCAGTCTCTTTCTTCCATCTTGAAGCTGGGCAAGCACAGGCCTTGTAGGTCTGCAGGGTGCAGCCCAAAAGAGGGGCTGTAGGAAGGTGCCATATTGGAGTCAGGCACACCATCTTCTGCTGAATAAAATACTGCCTGTTTTGTTTGTCTTTTTTTCCCTCCAGCATTGAAGCATATGGTTTTTTTTTTTAGTGGAGTATAAGGTGAAATGATCAGCTTGCATTTAGGGTCATATTGTAAAAGGCATATCTTTTCTCTAAAGGGAAATAAGACCAGCATGGAGAACAGCAGATTCATGGCTTCCACCACTGGTGTCTGAGGCATGTGTTCACAGAGGGGAATATTTGGGTGGATTACGCACATTACTTAAATTGTTCTTTTTATCACTTTTTTTTGTTTGCCAAACAAATGTGGTTAAATTGCAGACATTAAATGTCTATTTGTTGAGATTGTGTCTGATTACATAGTTTTTCTTGAACCCTTTCTACATTATTGTGCTTGCTAGCATCTCAATATTCACTAACTACAGCAGATTAATATTCCTTTTGATTCACTATTTACTCAGGTAAGTATTCAATTTGGGGATTACAATATAGTTACTTCCCCCACATTGAAGAAAGCAAGCTGCTGGTAAGGAAAGGAAATAATGAATTCTTTTTCTTTCATGAAAATAACAGGCTGCTTTCTTGCTATTTAAACATTTTCATAACTTGTCAACAAAATTACAGTATTTTTCCCCTTCGTCCAACAGATTTTTACGCATTACAGTTACAAACAAAGGCTCGGCTTCACCAGCAGAAGCTCATGCAGTTCCTGGCACATCCTTAAGAGCATTTCCCATTTTAGTGTGTAGATATTTGAAAGAGGCTATCATATGTTCCATAAATATCATATTTTCAAGTTCCACTTCCACTAATTTTAACCTCACATGAGATTAAAACATGAGGTTTCTAGACTCATCATCTTCTTGGTTGCCTGGCATGCCCAAGCAGAAGAAAAGGATTAATGAGGAAACAGCTAATGGAGCTGAAAAAACATAAGGAAGGAAGAAAGAAGAGAGAGACACTAAGTGGGGGGGGGGGGGGGGAAGAGAGAGAAAGTGAGTGAGAGAAGAGGTTGGATACAACTATTCCTCCTAGTTTGAGGATCAGAAGGGTTGTAGAATTTAATTACAGGATGAGGACTTAAAGGTCATTTACAATGATAAATAGTTTGCATATCAACAGTTAAAATCAAGTAGGTTTTTTGTAAGATCTGAAGTTTTTGAAATTTTCCAGAGGAGAGAGTTGTATAGGAGTTTCTCTCTGTGCTTTTTTTGGCATTTTGTCAGTTTTATATCAAGAAAGCACTTAATTCAAAGGACTAGAGATTTATATCTTCCCATTTTCTGTTGCCCAAATTAGGGATAATCCATTACTTTAGAATAATGTCTTTGTGGTCTGTCTCTGCTGAATGCCAAATATTCTTTCAATTATTTTATTCAGAGGGACATGAATCACCAGATTCTTTACTTGTGTTTTTCTATAGACTGGATAAAGGTTTTTATTGAACTCAAATATTCGGTGGTCAATGTCAGTGGATACTCGATTATATCTTTCAGATGAATTGACACATTAAAAATTTTTTTTGGAATACAGAAAAACTATCACTGTCTTCAAACTGCTTTCACTTTGAGCAATGTGTCTATATATAATATTGATTTGTGGAACAGGTCTTCCTAATATATAGTCACAATACATAAAGTGTATGAAGTATAAAACAAAACTTCAAGTTTTCAACGACACTTTATTATGAAATTTTGAATATATTTTATGGTACAAAGGAAAAGAATATACAGTAGACCCTTGAACAACATGTGTTCAAACTGTGAGGATCCACTTATACACAGATTTTTTTCAATAGTAAATATTATAGTACTACATGATCTCTGGTTGGTCGGAAATGCAGGAACCATGGATACAGAGGGCTGATAATAAATGATTCACAGGTTTTCCACTGCACTAAGTGTTGGGGTCCCTAACTCCCACATTGCTCAAGGCTCAACTATAATAATAAATGCATTAAAGTCTTTAAGTCTGTTGTTTTAAAACTCAATGGGCATTCCAATTATTCATCTATTCATCCATTGATTAAATAAACATTTAAAGAATACTTACTAGATGCCAGGCACCATATTAGGTTCTTGCAAATAAGAATACCATGCTGAGGCTGATTAGAGAGAGTCACACATAGTAACTATTCAATCTAAGAACTTGGAAGGGCAGGTATATGGTTCCTTGAGGTCAAGAACAAAAAAAAAACCCTGAACTTATAGGGCTGGTGGAAGGGGAAATAGGTGAGATGTGATTGGGAAAAGCATGCTGGAGCCAGACATTGCAAAACCTAAGGATTGTAGTCCTTGTTTAATGGCATTAAAAAAGACTTACAGTGTTTTATGCAAGTGGTGACATAAGCTTATATTCATTTAGAACAGATATGTGAGACCTAAAATTTTTCATAGAATAAGTTAGTAGTTAATTTTAGTGGTCTACATGACAGATGAGGGGACTTTGGACTAGAATGGTAGCATTGGAGATGGAGGGAAAAGAGATGTCCAGGAGAAAATTCAAGAAGACTTGGTGACTGGTTCTTGGGTAGGAGGAAGGTGGCAAGAATTACTTCTAGTTTTCTGCCTTAATGACTCTAACATACACTACTGAGAAGTCTTTTGTGTGTCCATATGGGGAGATAAGTGATCAGCATCACCTTATTCCTGGGTAAGTTTTAGAGCTCACTGAGTCACTAGTATAGATACATAGTCTAGGGCACAATATTAACAAAACTGAGTCATGAGTTTTACTTGACCCCAAATGGTTCAGTTAACTGTATTGTCTTGTTTAACTAGAATTCTGTTCCTCACACCTGCTTTCTCAAAAGGCATCTTGATCACAAATAGCCCTGGGAGAGGGCATGTACATGTTTCACTACAGATGTGTCTTTAAAAAACGACTGAAAGTGTTAATGAGCTCTTTCAGGGAGACTCTTGCATACTGGCTGGCATAATGTGGGTGTTATATACTTATGGGGTGGACATTGGATTACCTTTACCTTTTAATATGAGAAATTTTTTCCTTCCTTTGCAGGAGAAATTAATATGCCCTGAATATCCTAAAGGGAGAGGGCACATTATAGATTTTTCCCTCTGTGCTCAGTGAACATTTAATATCTCAGGTGAACCATAACATGGGAACTCAGTGACACAGCCAGAGGAAAGGAGAAAGAAAACTGGTGTCATGAGATGATCATAGAGATTGGAAAAAGGCTGGCGTGATGGTCCTCCAGGGTGCAAATGCACCAGAATAAAGCAGCCTGCTCTCTAATCCTGTGGTACACTTGTAATTACTTAGGAAATCATCTGTGATATTGTGATTTATAGTAATAAATATATATTTGGCCTTTGTCCCCACTTTTGGCACAGAGTTCCTAAAATCCTAGGAATTTCCTAAGTGATTAGAGCATAAAGATGTCTTTTGTATATTAATGAGGTAACTTTTAGAAAGTACTAAGAATGGGAGCTGGTTGCCAGAGGAGTCAAACGTGGTATTAGAGGGTTGGAACTTTTATTTTTACTTTCCTAACCTCTGGGGAAGGGAGAAGGGCTAGAAGTTGGATCAATTGTCAATGGTCAATGATTTAATCAATCATGCCTATATATTGAAGCCTCTTAAAAGGAGAGGGTTTGGAGAGTTTCCAGGTTGGACACATGAAGATTTGGGGAAAGTGGCACAGTTGGAAAGAACGTGGAAACTCCACATCCCTTCCTATATACCTTGCCCTATGTATCTCTTCCATCTGGATGTTAATCTGTATTCTATGTACATCCTTTGTAATAAACCAGTAATCTGTTGAGCAGACAGGTTTCCTGAGTTTTGTGTGCCACTCTAGCAAATTAATCAAACTCAGCAAAGGAGTCATGGGAACCTCTGATTTATAGCCTGTCAATGAGAAGTACAGGTTACAACCTGGAGTTGTGATTGGTCTCCCAAGTTGGAGGGGGATATTGGAACATCCAATTTATAGCTGGTAGGGCAGAAGTACAGGTAACAACCTGGGCTTGTTTTGCTTCTGAAGTGAAAGGCAGTCTTATGGGACTGAGCCCTTTACCTGTGGAATCTGATGCTATCTCTGGGTAGATAGTGTCAGAATTGAGTTGAACTGTAAGACAGCCAGCTGGTGTCCTGAGAATTGTTGGAGGTGGGGGGAAGCCCCACACCCTCACAATTAGAATGGGTGAGCAGAACCCAACATACCATTATCCTCCTAACTGTACTGTAAGCTTTGTGATGGAAAGAACCAACTTCATCCTGCTCACTCAAATTTCCAGAGTCCAATCAAGTGCTTGACATATGATTGATGTTTAATAAATATTTTATGAGTGAATGAATAAAAATGTTATAGAACAAAACTTGGATTTGCTTACCTGCATGCAGTAAAGCCAATATACTGGCACTGTGTTGTATTGAAGAGTGAAGGAAAGTGCAGCATTTATTGCAGGGTGCCAAGCAAAGAGGCCAGGGCAACTAGTGCTCAAAACACCTGAACTCCCCTGATGCGTTTCAGGAAAGCATTTTTAAAGGCCAGGTGAGGGGTGGAAGTTGCAGGGTATGTGATCAGCTTGTGCACAATTCTTTGGTTGATGGTGAGGTAATAGGGGGTTGTCACAGGGCTTAACTTTATCAATACTTAGGCTTCAGTAAGCCTGGGGGCTATGTGCTCATGGTCATCAAATAGTTAATGTCTTCCATTTGGTGGAGTTTTAGCATCTGTAAAACAACTCAGGTAATGTGCATCAGATACAGTTATCTAGGTACTTCAGAGAGGAGTTAAGCAGAGGATATGAGGGAAGGGATCTGTCCTGGGAAGGCCCTATAGAGTCCTGCTCAGTTACAAAAGTGGTTCCAACCACAGTGTCCAAGAAGAGGTGAAGTTCAGCCACTGATCAGTACTTGAGGACCAACCAGTGCAGACCGGCTATAGATTCAATTAGTAAACCATATTGCAATGGTTGGAGTCAGTTTGGGAAGTTTTCTTCTTAGGTTGCAGCGACCCTACAAGCATCAAAATATGAAGATGAGCCTTTAGGCACAGAGGTGAAAGGCTAGAAGGATCTAGATTAACTACTGATGTTGAAATCTCAGCCTCTGCACACCGGTGCCAAATTGATTCTCAGAGACAGAATTTTGGGTGGAGTAGAAAAGAATAACTTTATTGCTTTGCCAGGCAAAGGGGAATTCAGAGAGCTCCTGCCCTCAAAAACTGTGTGTCCCAGCCCGGGAGGATGTGGTGAGGAGCTTTTATAGCAATGGTTCAAGAGTGGGGTTGCTAATAAGATTAGAGTGTGTGCAGGGCCTACATTCCTTTAATCTGCTCTCAGGTAATCTCTTGATGAGCTCCCCTGGTACCTTTAATCTGGCCTCAGGTGGTCTTCTCTGGAATGAAGAGTGCTAACTCCATTTGTTGGGGGGTTTTGTTTCTGTAAAGAGCTCAAAGATATTGATATGTATATCCCTTGAGGAACCAGGACCCTGCCCTGAGACTACACTATTGTTTCCTGGCTGCTTCTCCCTTTTCTCTGCATCCATTTCTTTCCCTGATTAACAACTGTTCGAATCTGTCCTTTGGCACTCAAGGGAGGTCATGGAGGCTGGAGTCTATTTCCTACAAGGAACAGGGGACATAGAAATTCTTCCATGCCCAGGAGCTCCACAGGCTCTTGCTCAGTTTCACTACTGTGGTCCCAGCTACAGTCTGGGGTTTCAGGGAAGTGCCCAAATTTTAGATGGAGCTTATTATTACAGAGGGTCATATTGTGAAATCAAGGGAGTACCCAGCTAAATCAATTAGATTCATTTAGAATGGAGCTGGAGATTGCCAAGACTTAGAGGCTATCTCTTAAACACAAAGATATGAGTATATTATGATACATTGGACCTATACAGATGAACTAGGCATATTATGGCTTTTGATGTGTTCATGGTATAGTACAGAGGGAACTTGTTAGAGCACTGACAGCTTAAAGGTGCTCTCCCAGAAATACAGGTGTTAGCCAGTGAGCCACAAAAGAGAGGAGTCTGCTCTACATAGGTTGTCAATAGAGACATGCCTTTTCCAATGTAGGTAATGACCCTTAGGTTGATTGTTTAAGAATTTGTAAAAATGATAACTTTTTGTATGAAGAAAAATGCACAAAGAAGAAGACATACAAATAAGAAGGTTATAAAAGTTATGTGAAATCTACGCTCTCAGAGACAATCACTGTGAATATTTTGGTGAATACTCCTTCAGCCAACTTTCTGTATGTGTATATATATAATATATATATAATATATATAAAATATATATATTATATATATATATAATATATATATAATATATATATTATATATATATATATAATTCTACAGAAACAGAACCATACCATGTATGCTGTTTGTTCTGAAAGCTGCTTTTTCAAAATTATCAAATTATTTTAATGTTAATAACGAGATAAACATCATCAATTTATAACTGCATAGTCATTCATTTCACATGTATATCATTTACTTACCCTTTCCCTACTGATAGATATTTGATTTATTTCTAATTATTTTCTTTTATAAACAACACAATAATGAACATATCATGGTAATGCCCCTACCATTTTACATTTAACAAAAGTTAAAAACATGGCCTTCAAATAAATAAAGATTGAACACATGTCAAATATTTATTTAACCAGACTACGATGAAACTATCAGGCAAGTAAAGCTGATTCGATGGGCATTTGAAAAACACATATTTAGCAGGGAAAGGCATGTGAAGGTAAGTTCACTAATCTAGAGACAACATTCACGGGCAATATAACTCTTCTTTTCAAGGGAAATTCTTGGCTTAAATAATATTTTAATAAAGCTTAGCTACATGTGCCAGTAAAACATAGAGATGACAGAATGATTTATGATTTAAATATCATATAATCGCTGAAGTGTCTAGTACTGTCTTATATCAAACAACATGAGAGAAGCAAATTCCAGGGAGCAAAGAAGAAAGGAGCAATGTGAAAACAATGCAGATATCAGTAGAGTGCATATGGCATAAACCATCTCATTAAAAATTTGATGAAAGGATAATAATAATTAACATATCTTGAGAAGATATGATATGAGCCTTATAAGTATACTCTCATTTAATCTTTTTTTTTTTTTTTTTTTTGCCCAAAGTGTGTATATTCAGAACGTCAGACAGGTACACATCAAAATAACCTTATACAGTGTTTAGTAGAAAAGAGACCATGAAAAATAACCAAAATATTATTTAGATTTTGAGATTAATTCTGATTGAGGTTGACAATTCTTATTCATTATTGTATTCAACAAAGTATAACTGCATGGAGTTAATACACTTTATAAAAAATTGAAATATAGTTTATATACAATATTATGTTAGTTTCAGGTGTATAACATAGTGATTCAACATTTAAATACGTTATGAAATGGTCACCATGATAAGTCTAGTAACCATCTGTCCCATACAAAGTTATTACAGTATTATTGACAATATTACTTATACTGTATGATAGATCCCTGTTACTTATTCATTTTCTAATTAGAAGTTTGTACCTCTTAATTCCTTTCACCTATTTTACCCAAAGCCCCCTTCTCCCCTCCTCTCTTGCAACCACCCATTTGTTATCTGCATCCATGAGTCTGTTTTCATTTTGTTTCTTTCTTTATTTTTTTTTTGTTTTTTAGATTCCACATATTAGTGAAATCATACTGTATTTTTTTCTCTGACTTATTTTACTTAGCATGATACACTCTAGATTCATCCATATTGTGACAAAAGGGCAATATACCTCTTGTTTTAAGTTTATCTTATCTACCAGACAGAAATCATTTGCACCTCTACCAAAAGTCTGTCTACAAGTTAACATGTAACTTAACAATGCCTGGAATGTAATCAATAATAAAGTCTATATCAAAACAGGCACATTATCTTACAGAATTACATAATCTTTGGGAAGATCTATTAGTGTTCTAATATAATAATGCAAAAACTTGCAGTCCTATTCTTCCTTTATTTCTAAATTTTGGATAAGTTTTCTTAAGACATGTGTTGCCAAACTTGGCTTCATTTTGAAAGATGTGAATTTGAAAGATGAGAAAAATGAGGCCAGGTGGACAGTGTAGAGAAAAACTCAGGGCACCTGGAAGGGTGAGAGAGATTCTCTCAGGTAGCCTATGGAGAGCAGTGTCATTACCTTTGTTGTGAATTTGCTGATCTTTTATTTCCAACTAATTTGTAAGCCTCTCAAAGTGGAGACTATGTTAAGACATAGTCTTATTTCTCCTATATCTTCAGCACACTTGATGCGCCCATCAAAATGACCTAATGGGACTGAAGAGAAGAGAATTTAAAACTGACCAAAATTGTGCATTTTAATGGAAATAAGTGTAGGATTGCCTCTTCAAACACATTTATGAAATGTTTCAGAGGGCATTGGGCATTGCAAGAATCTTGGAAGAGGAAAAACTTTCTTTTGGGAATGTCTTAGCCCTAAAAGAATGATTGTTCTGGTAAATAAGGGGTTATATGCTAGACTATGAAATCTCATGAGTTAAGTCGTCACTTTGCTACTGATTTCACAATCAGTCCTTAACCTGGACCTTTCTTAGTTCCTGGCATGGAATATGGAGGTCACTTGTCAGTTTCTCATCTCATGTTTCTCCTTCAAATTTTTCCTTAAGCCTGGTTTTGAAAAGATCTTCCATCTGCATTGTTGGAGGGAACTAAAACTACTGGTTTGATTGTCAGACTCTTCTTGGCTGGCACAAGAAGGATTTCTGTCTGACAGCTGCTTTTCACATTATCACTTCATCTGATTATCTCTGCTCATTGACAATGACCAGGATCTCATCACACTTTTGTCAATAGCGTTCCTTCTACTGTGTTAAACAGGATATTGCTTTTTATTCAATGATTATAATTTTTCCAGTTGGGTGAATATTAGCAAGGGAGTTTTTCATTTTAGGAAATTAGTATTGCTCACTTAGATGTTTTTCTTTTTGGGTTAAAACATTTGAGAAATGGATCAGTGAGTACAATAGGGGACTGGGGTAGAAAGTTCCAGATCAGTTACCTGCCTTTGTCTCCCGCTGAAAGCTTCAGTAGAGGATTTACAGAAAGTTTTCAGTAGGCACAGCATTATCTTTGCTTTGGAGTCAGTGATAGCACCACTGGCTTTCTTTTAACATTAAACATTGTATTGGATAGTTCCTCACATGCCTAAGGGAGGATTGTGACTCTTCAAATTAAAGTAAAATCACATGATGAAATTGACTTGCCCCATAGAGTCCTTCTCCCTGAAACCATTTTGAAGGAGAAGAAGAGTAAATGTTTTAAAGTTTATTTTAGGGAGTTATTAAAAAGGGAAAACAAACTTCACAGATGTGCCTTAGAGATCAATACAGATTCTGGTCAGTATGCTATCCTGTCTTCATCTCCAGCTGCAACAGTCAAAGCTGTTCAGGAAGACCATTCCCTGAGAGGCTCAATGAGCCAGGAAAACCCAGTCTCATCTCTATCTTGGATAGACCAAGGTGAGAAACTGTGCTTAGACATTTTAGAACTACAAATAGAAGAGAAATATAATATCAGGGATCAAGTAGTTTGGAAGGTTTGATTCAAAATATATGACTTTGGAAAATAAACTCTCAGAACTCAAAAAAAAAAAAAAAGGGATGAGGGATGTGTGATCTCAGGGAAAACTGAAGTTGCCTTTATGATGTGATTTGATAGTCCTGGAAAACTTTCTGGCTCAGAATCCCTCTCCAAGCTACTATCTGGAATTCTTGCATTAATGATTCCTTTCCTGGCTTAAATACACTGCACTCTCCTAGATCTCTCATAAAATTGAGCAGCCTGTGAGGGGTATGATGTGAAGTTTTCTGACTTTAGAGGGAATAGGCTTATCAGTTCATTTATGCAAAAAATGAGTTTGTTCAACAAAAGAAAATTGGGTGCCCTGATGTGGGTGTGGGACGAGCAAGGATGCAAAAGTAATGAAAGGGAAGCAAAATACTCACCATTTCCCCACTTCACAAGGTATGTGAGTCTGAGAAAACTTTCCCTGTCTCACAGCATATGTATCTTCTAAACTTTGGTTTGGAATTATCCCATCTCCCCCTGCTTTCAGGTGCTCAGATTTTCTCTCCCACTGCTTCTGTTTAGTTTTCTAACAGTATTGTTTAACTTGGTAAAGCACTTAGAATGATGAATTTTGCTCTTGAAGACACATTACAAAATAAAGCCACAGGCTATTGCATTGTAAGTGAAAACCATAGGGAATTACTCAGGTTGAATCTGTAATGTCCTCAAGTTAACGTCGTGAGAGCCTCCTGTTGCATTGTGAAGAGAGGAAGATGCATTGTATAATCTGTCTCCATAAGGTATTATTCCCAAGTAATTTGTAATAAGAGTCTCCCCTCCTGCTATCAGAACCCATGGCAGAGCCAAGACCAGCTGAAAAATATGCAGCAATCTGGTTGGACTTGACGGGAGATAGATGTTTCCACAGAAATTTTATTAAGATTAAACTCGGGATGAGGAAAACAATGGAACTAGCATTTTTTCCCTGGAAATACTTTATTAACATTTAATATTTTCATTATTAGCATAACAGCTGTACTTCAGGTGCAAGTCAACCAGAGAATATGTTTAATAAAATGCAGAAAAGTCACACCACCTCACAAGCTTATTTGTTACTCATAAAAATTATGTTAAAACAATGTGTATCCAAAAGTGTTTCAGCAATAAAAATGAATAATAATATCTATGAAGAAATGGAGTCTCTTTTCTCAAAATTTCCCTATAAATGTTAGGACATTTGAGCTGGGTGTTTTTTTTTCTTTTCTTTTCAACATTTTTTTTTTTTACCTTGTATTCTGAAAGCTTTAATGTTTCTAAATGTTCAGTGTTCAGAGAAAGTAGTAACATAATATTTGTTTCCTCTGAGATCTGTCATTTCTGTGATGGAAGAGGTGGAAATAAAATGGGGGATACAGGAGAAGGAGGGAGAAAGACCATCTATAACTAACCTACTTCAACTGATATTTACAGTTTTTAAAAAGACTTTCACATCTTTGTTACATTAGACAAATATGAGGCATATTAAGAATTTTAAGAGCTTGTGAAAAAAATCAAACTGAATTGAGCAACCTCTAACCAGAAATGGTTAGGGGTTCTTCTGCAGATGGGAGCTCAGGGAGAGACTTCTATAGAAAAACGGAGGAAGTGAAATAAGGAAATTATCCATTGGCTGTAGCTTAAAGCCTACTTGGCTGTTTGTTTGTGATTGGCTGTCTTTAGCATTTTGAATTTGTAACCCTGAGGCATTTACAGGCCTAGATTTTGGTTTGCTTATGTAGCTGCTACAGCATTAGAGCAACCTCAGTCTAATGGCCTCCTTGTTTATTAATTTAACACAGCCAAGTTAATATATTCCAGTGCTAAGGAATATACTCTGCCTATACTCTGCATATCACCCCACTTTCCAGAACCAGAGCAATCCCTCCTCCTTGACCTCCACACTGCCTAGGCCACTGTCCTCTGAGCTTTGAAGGGCAGAAAGCGATTGCTTGACTTGATTGGATCACCACTTGCTGTTTCAACTACTCCCCCATACTCAAGCTTTCTTTTTCAAAATATACAGCCCGCCTAGGATCAGAGCATAAAATGTCTTCAAAAAACTCCTGAGGTGTTCTAGACTCTTAGTTATATATGCAGAGAAACAACCATGCAAGGAAGCATGAAATTTAATACAAGATTGCGTGATCTAGTATTTCTTTATGCAATTAATAATAATATCATTAATAATAATGATAAAGAATAACTTACCTGCTGAGATTTAAGTGCCAGGAAGTGTGCAAGGATTTTTATATACATTTTCTCTTTTAATGTTCCCTATGATATCATGTGTTAATTTTATTTCTATGAGGCACAGGATCAAAATGGAGATAAGACTAGAACCCAGGGCTCTTTGATTCTAAAGCTGTGCCTCTTTACATTGAAAACAGAATGGATCAAATATTTTTCCCACCATCAGCTGGTAAAATTTATGCACTGAAACTTCAGAGGTGCCTTAGTCTTATTTGTCATTTTCACCTCTAAAAATGGCATTACCAAATCATTCCCTGAGGTATCTTGACAAAGGAAGTAGCATGGCCTGAAAGTAGTAGGGAAGATGTTTTTTAGGAAGTGAGACTAAAGCTATTCTGAAGGTGAAGGAGGGGTTAGGAATTGTGTGGAAATAGGGCAAGGGAAGGTGTTTCTGTTGGAGGCAGAAAGAACTGATCTAGGGTGAACGGGATGGGGATGGGGGCAAAGAAGACATGCCTGTCTTCAGAGTTTTACTTGCATCTTGTGATGATTGAATAATTTAGAGTATTCCTAGAATGAGTATAAAGAAGAGGGTGAATGTATCATTCACTTAAAAACCAAAGAAAACAAATACTTCTAATAAAAACCCATAAATGAATTATCAGCAGAAAGAATAATAAATAAACGATGCAGCTTTCTGTGAAGCTTTTGATGTTTAAAATGTACACCTTTTTGTTGTTGTTTTCCGTTTTTCTTTTTTTTTTAACTTGGAGTATAATTGCTTTACAATGTTGTGTTGTTTCTGCTATACAGAAAAGTGAATCAGCCACACGTATACATACATCCCCTCTTCCATGGATTTCCTTACCATTTAGGTCACTACAGAGTATTGAGTAGAGTTCCCTGTGTAATATAGACTGTTCTCATTAGTTGTCTATTTTATACATAGTAGTGTATATTTGTCAATCCCAATCTCCCAATCCATCCCACCCCCCATCCCTGCTTGCTATCCATACATTTGTTCTCTATGTCTACATCTCTATTTCTGCTTTGTAAATAAGATCATCTGTACCATTTTTTCTAGGTGCCAATATTTGCATTAATATATGATATTTGTTTTTCTCTTTCTGACTTACTTCACTCTGTATGACAGTCTCTAGGTCCATCCACATCTCTGCAAATGACCCAATTTCGTTTCTTTTTATGGTTGAGCATTATTCCATTGTATATATGTACATCTTATTTATCAATTCCTCTGTTGATGGATATGTCCTGGCTATAAATAGTAAATAGTGTTGTAATGAACATTGGGGTGCATGTATCATTTTGAATTATGGTTTTTTCTGGGTATATGCCCAGGAGTGGGATTGTTGGGTCATATAGTAGTTTTATTTTTAGATTTTAAGGAACCTCCATACTGTTCTCCACAGTGGCTGTATCAATTTACATTGCCACCAGCAGTGCAAGAGGTCTCCCTTTTCTCTGCACCCTCTCCAGCATTTATTGTTTGTACATATTTTGATGACGGCCATTCTGACCGGTGTGAGATCATACCTCATTGTGGTTTTTATTTGCATTTCTCTAATAATTAGTGATGTTGAGCATCTTTTCAAGTGTTTGTTGGTCATCTGTATGTCTTCTTTGGAGAAATGTCTATTTAGGCCTTCTGGCTATTTTGATTTGTTTGTTTGTTTTTTTTTTGATATTGAGCTGCATAAGCTGTTTTTATATGTTGGAGATTAATACCTTGTCAGTTGCTTCATTTGCAAATATTCTCTCCCATTCTGAGGGTTGGCTTTCATCTTATTTATGTTTTCCTTTGCTGTGCAAAAGCTTTTAAGATTCATTAGGTCTCATTTGTTTATTTTTGTTTTTATTTCCATTACTGTAGGAGGTGGGTCAAAAAAGATCTTGCTGCGATTTATGTCAAAGAGTGTTTTTCCTATGATTTCCTCTAAGAGTTTTATAGTGTCAGACCTTAAATTTAGATCTCTGACCCATTTTGTGTTTATTTTTGTGTATGGTGTTAGGCAGTGTTCTAATTTCATTCTTTTACATGTAGCTTCCAGTTTTCCCAGCACCATTTATTGAAGAGACAGTCTTTTCTCCTTTGTATATTCTTGCCTGCTTTGACAAAGATTAGTTCACCATAGGTGTGTAGGTTTATCTCTGGGCTTTCTATCCTGTTCCACTGATCTATATATCTGTTTTTGTGCCAGTACCATACTGTCTTGATTACTGTAGCTTTCTAGTATAGTCTGAAATCAGGGAGTCTGATTCCTCCAGCTCTGTTTTTCTTTCAAAAATTTATTTGGCTCTTTGGAGTCTTTTGTGTTTCCAATACAAATTGTAATGTTTTTTGTTCTAATTCTGTGAAGAATGGCATTGGTAACTTGATAGGGATTGCACTGAATCTGTAGATTGCTTTGGGTAGTACAGTCATTTTCACAATATTGATTCTTCCAATCCAAGAATGTGGTATATTGCTCCACCTGTTTGTGTCATTTTTTTATTTCTTTCATCAGTATCTTGTAGCTTTCTGAGTACAGGTCTTTTGCCTCTTTAGATAGGTTTATTCCTAAGTATTTTATTCCTTTTGCTGCAGTGGTAAATGGGATTGTTTTCTTAATCTCTCTTTCTGATCTTTCATTTTGTTAGTGTATAGGAATGCAAGAGATTTCTGTGCATTAATTTTGTATCCTGTAACTTTACCAAATTCATTGATTAGCGCTAGAAGTTTTCTGGTGTCATCTTTAGGGTCTATGTATAGTATCATGTCATCTGCAAACAGTGACAGTTTTACTTCTTCTTTCCTGATTTGGATTCCTTTTATTTCTATATCTTCTCTGATCACTGTGACTAGGATTTCCAAAGCTGTGTTGAAAAATAGTGGCAAGAGTGGACACCCATGTCTTGTTGCTGATCTTAGGGGAAATGCTTGCAGTTTTCCACCATTGAGAATGATATTTGCTGTGGGTTTGTTGTATATGGCCTTAATTATGTTGAGATCCTCTTTGCCTACTTTCTTAAATTTACCGAGGCTTGAATTGTGATGCAAGATGTGATCTATCCTGGAGAATGTTCTGTGTGCACTTGAGCAGAAAGTGTATCTGCTGCTTTCGTATGGAATGTCCTATAAATATCAATTAAGTGTACCTGGTCTAATGTGTCATTTAAGGCTTGTGTTTCCTTATTAATTTTCTGTCTGTACGATCTGTCCATTGGTGAAAGTGGGGTGCTAAAGTCCCCTACTATTATTGTGTTACTGTCAATTTCCCCTTTTACAGCTGTTACCATTTGCCTTATGTATTGAGGTCCTGCTATGTTGGGTGCATAAATATTTACAATTGCTATATCTTCTTCTTGGATTGATCCCTTGATCATTATGTAGTGTCCTTCCTTGTCTCTTTTAACAGTCTTTATTTTAAAGTCTATTTTGTGTGATATGACTATTTCTACTCCAGCTTTCTTTTGATTTCCATTTGCATGGAATATCTTTTTCCATTCCCTCACTTTCAGTCTGTATGTAGCCCTAGGTCTGAAGTGGGTCTCTTCTAGACAGCATATATATGGGTCTTGTTTTTATAGCCATTCAGCCATTTTATGTCTTTTGGTTGGAGCATTTAATCCATTTACATTTAATGTAAATATTGACATGCATATTCCTACTACCATTTTCTTAATTGTTTTGGTTTGTTTATGTAGGTCTTTTTCCTCTCTTGTGTTTCCTGCCTAGAGAAGTTCCTTCAGCATTTGTTGTAAAGCTGGTTTGGTGGTGCTGAATTCTCTTCGCTTTTGCTTGTCTGTAAAGCTTTTGATTTCTCTGTCAAATCTGAATGAGATCCTTGCTGTGTAGAGTAATTTTGGTTGTAGGTTTTCCCCTTTCATCTCTTTAAATATATCCTGCCATTGTCTTCTGGCCTGCAGAGTTTCTGTTGAAAGATCAGCTGGTAAACTTATGGGGATTCTGTTGTATATTATTTGTTGCTTTTCCCTTTCTGCTTTTAATATTTTTTCTTATATCAATTTTGTTAGTTTGATTAACATGTGTCTCATTATGTTTCTCTTTGTGTTTATCCTGCATGGGACTTTCTGTGCTTCCTGGACTTGATTGACTATTTCCTTCTCTATGTTAAGGAAGTTTTCAAATATAATCTCTTCAAATATTTTCTGAGGCCCTTTCTTTTTCTCTTCTTGTTCTGGGACCCCTATGATTCTAATGTTGCTGCGTTTAATATTGTCCCAGAGCTCTCTGAGACTGTCCTCATTTTTTTTCATTCTTTTTTCTTTATTCTGCTCTGTGACAGTTATTTCCACCATTCTACCTTCCAGCTCACTTATCCGTTCTTCTGCCTCAGTTATTTTGCTATTGATTCCTTCTAATGTATTTTAAATTTCAGTTATTGTGTTTTTCATCACTGATTCTTTGTACTTTATTTCTTCTAGGTCTTTGTTAAACATTTTTTGTATCTTCTCAATCCGTGCCTCTATTCTGTTTCTGAGATCTTGGATCTTCTTTACTATTATTACTCTGAATTCTTTTTCAGGTATATTGCCTATTTTGTCTTTATTTGGTCTCATGCGTTTTTACCTTGCTCCTTCATCTGTAATGTATGTCTCTGTCATCTCATTTTGTCTAACTTACTGTGTTTGTGGTATCCTTTCCACAGGCTTCAGGGTCATAGTTCCTCTTGCTTCTGCTGTCTGCCTTGTGGTGGTGAGTTTGGTCCAGGGGCTTGTTTAGGCTTCCTGTTTGGATGGACTGGTGCCTGTGCTCTGGTGGGTGGAGCTGGATCTTGTCCCTCTGATGGGCAGGGCCATATCAGATGGTGTGTTTTGGGGTTTCTGTGACCTTAGTATGACTTTAGGCAGCCTGTCTGCTTATGGGTGGGTTTGTGTTCCTGTCTTGTTTGTTGTTTGGCATTAGGTGTCTGGCACTGGATCCTTCAGGCAGTTGGGTGGAGCTGGTTCTTGGAGTCAAAATGGAGACCTCTGGGAGTGCTCTCACTGATTAATATTCCCTGGGGCTCAGAATTTTCTGGCCATCCAGTGTCCTGGATTTGGCAGTCTCACCCCAGAGGCTCAGGCCCAACCCCCAGCTGGGAAACCAAGATCCTGCAAGCCACATGGCATGGCTAAAAATAAAATACAATAAAATAAAATAAAAGATGAGGGAGAAAACAAACAGACAAACAAAACACAAGACAAATAGCAAACACAAAAACAAACATCAACTATAACAATTGAAAAAATAAAAGGAACAAATGAACAGACAAACAAAACCCAAGACAAATGGTAAAAGCAAAACCAAAGAAACAAAAACAAAAACTTAGAAACACACACACAAATAAGAAACAGAAACAAAAGCAAAGCAAACAGAAAACAAGAGAAGAACCAGACCAACAACAGAACCCAGAAGTGAAATCAAACAATTAAAAACAAACTAACAAAAGCAAGAAAGAAAACAAAAGCAGAATGCAAACTAAGAAAAAAAGAAAAGCATACAAAACAAACACATCAAATGATCCAAAAAAAAGATAAATAAAAAGAAAACAGAACAAAGAAAAAGAAAACAAAAACAGAAAAAACACAAAACAATGAAAAAGTGAAATAAAAATAGAAAAAAATTAAAGATATATTAAAAAATTTTTAAACAGAAAATAAAAAATACTACTAATAAAAAAAGAATAACACAACAAAACAAAACACAAAAAATAATAGTAATAATAATATTTTCCTGGGGTCTCAGTTGTCAGTGTCTTTTCCCCCACTGTGAGCCACAGCCAAACTCCTCCTCCCCAAGAGGCCCTCCTATACCTCTAGGTAGGTCTCTGGACCTGCTACAGGCACTGTGGGGGCAGCTCAGACTCTGACCTGGCCCAACTCCCGTGTGTACTTGCCCCCAAAGTTCATAGCTGCTAAGGCTAGACCGGTCTCAGTTGTGGGAACACTCGTTGTCCATTCAGATATTCCACAAACACAGGATTTACCAAGCCAATTGTGGGATTGAATCTGTAGCTTGTGCAACTGCATGGTTAGATTTTCATTCCTCTTCCTTAGTCACCCTGCCTCTGTGGCCTATCTGTGGTTTTTAGTCCCACCTCTGCATGTGGGCCACCCACAGGAATCTGCTTCTGAGGCTGCCCTGGAGCACTCAGGTCTGCCCTGCTGAGGACAGGGCATGGAGGTGGCATGGCTGTCAGCGTCGTGGGAGCCCTGTTGGCCACAGGTGTTCTGGGAAGCCAGTGGCCATGGGCGCAGGAGATTCAGCCCTAGTAGGAGCCTTTCCTAGCACCTGGTAGCCTTTGTGAGAGGTTGAGCCCTGGAGGGTCCTTTCCTATTGCCTGGAGGCAGGTACCTGAGGGCCAGCTACAGTGGGGGCCTTTCCTATTGTTTGGCTGCATGTGCGCATAGGCCTGCCCCATCGGGGGCTTTTCCTAGTGCCCAGAAGCAGGCAGGAGAAGGCCAGTCCCAGTGGGGGCCTCTCCAAGCACCTGGGGGAGCAGGGCTCAGTGCATGGGAAAAGAGAGGCTGAAATGGTGACTCCACCCTCTGTGTGTCAATCAACAGTGGTGCCTTGCTTCTAAAATGTACAACTTATAATTATTATTTCCTTTAAGCACAAATATGCAATAAGTAAAATTAATTATTAGCCAATGTTTGAAAATACTTTGAAGAAGACAGCAACTCATCAATGAATGGCATGATTATTTCTATTCTATTTCCCCACTTTTTTTGGAAAATAGAAATTCTAGAATTCTTATTATCAGTTAGAAATTACACCTGATAATATGAATAATGAATTTAAGGGGAAACAGGGAAATCTATTTGAAGTATCTTCATTATTAGTTTTCACTTTTTAATTAGCTTGTACATTTACAATCCCTTTGGATGATTGGTGAATAATATGTAAAATATAGCCAAGCAATGATGTTACTTCAAAAAAGTAAAGATCAAGTAAATGATTAAGGACTTTTATACATATAAAGGAACACATTAGATGATGATCTATGACCTAGTGAAAACCTTTACCTTAGAACACATCTGAAGTTTTTGTTTTTTGTTTTGTTTTTTTCTTAATTTTAGGTCCTGTGTGAGAGAGAAGGGCACAGTTTAGTAGCCATTTGTGAAGAGGAATTTAGGAAAAAAGTATCATCTGAGAAAA
Organism: Globicephala melas; assembly: GCF_963455315.2. NCBI lineage: Eukaryota > Metazoa > Chordata > Mammalia > Artiodactyla > Delphinidae > Globicephala > Globicephala melas. Next base: position 32,185,706 of record NC_083326.1, on the reverse strand, counting down.
GGATGAAATGTTAGCTGTTTAGCCTAGAAAATGTAAGGGAGATCTGATAGCCATTATCCAACCTTTGAAGGATTAATATGTTAGTGAGGGTCACATGTGTGGGTTTGAAAACTAAAGGTTGGAAGTTACTGAAGAATACTCTAACAATTAGAACTGTCCAACAATGGCACTGCTGCTTTATGAAGTAGGAAGTTCCTCTTCAATGAAATGTTCAGATACAGGCTGGAAGACCATCTGGCAGGGCTGTGCTGGATATGCCTCTACCAGTCACTGTGTGTGGATGGGGGAGGGTTGTGTTAGATGATTTGACAGTTCCTTCTAAATATAAGTTCTCAGATTTTAAATTGGCAGTGGGATTCCATCAATGAGGGGGAAGGATACAATGGACTCTGACAGTTTTTTTGTTTTGTTTTGTTTTTATCACCAAGATTTCTATGCTTTCCAAAGACAGAGGCAAACAGGATAAAACTAAATAGTTAAGAAGAAAATTTCATTATGTTAGGAAAATTATTTAGTAGAAAGAGAATAATTATTTATAGCACCTTAATTATTTTCAGAGGTATAACACTTCTTGAAAAATATAAAACAGGCTAAAGTCTCTGGATTCTTTTGACCTGATTTTATCTCTCTGTGCTCCAAAAGTTTTCCTCTTGTCAAGTTCTTAGATTCCCTCCCTAAAGTTTTCCTACCATACTACCAGGTCTGTCCAAGAACAAGATGACCCCAAATCCCAATCTCCTTAATTGTGTTAGGCATAATTCCAAAAATGTATACAAATATTCCCACTCCCTGGTTATTAAATTAAACCCTCAACTGGGTACTGCTGTGAAAGATCTTTGTTCATGGAATTAAGTTATGAATCAGCTGATTTTAAGAATCAGAGATCATCCTGAGTATTATAGTTGGTCCCAATGATATCACATGAATTTTCCAACAGAGGACAGGTAGATGAGGTCATATAGATGTGTCAAAAGGGGAGACCCATGAGATTGGAAGAATAAGAGACTCAAATCACCATTGCTGACTTTGAAGATGAAGAAAGATGCCTGCAGGTTGAGGAATGTGGGCAGCCTCAAGCAATTGAGAGCATCCCTTAGTTGACAGCTAGCAAGGAAACAGGACCTCAGTCCTACAATTGCATGGGATTCTGCCTATAACCTTAATGAGCTTGGAAGAAGATTCAGTCATAGAGCTTCCAGAAAAGAATACAGCCCTTGATTTTAGCCTTGTGAAACCCAGAGCAGCAAAACAGCTGAACCTGACTTATAGAACTGTGAGATAATAAATGGGAATTGTTTTAAGTTGCCAAATTGTGGTCATTTGTTACAGGAGCAATAGAAAATGAATACTACAATAAAACAGTACTGCTGGTGTCCCTTCCTGGCCTTTAACAGAACTTTAAAAATTTGTTAATATAATTCACATAATGAGTGAATTTCAGGAGTGTTTTTTTTTTTTTTTTTCAAAAAGAGGATTTACTGGTGAAAATGATGTTTCTAGTGGTGGAGAATGCACAGGACTTATATTCTGAGAGGCAGTCCTTACTTAGTCAGGTTTTCATGGATCTCTGTTCACAACTTGGCATCCTTTACTTTTTCCTACTACCTTCAGCTTGACCACATGTAGGTACACACATACATACAAACACAAGCACACTATGGAAATCAAAGATTCTGGACACCATATTCGTTTTTTTTTTCTTTTTTTTGCGGTACGTGGGTCTCTCACCATTGTGGCCTCTCCTGCTGTGGAGCACAGGCTCCGGACGTGCAGGCTAGCGGCCATGGCCCATGGGCTCAGCTGCTCCGCGGCATGTGGGATCCTCCTGGACCAGGGCATGAACCCGTGTCCCCTGAATCGGCAGGCGGACTTTCAACCACTGCGCCACCAGGGAAGCCCTGGACACCATATTCTTAAAGCCTAGTGACCACCTAGTTCAATAAAGATAATAGACTTATTTAGATAATTATTCCCTTCAGAGTTGTGACACTTACAATGGGCAAAACTTGATGATAAGTAATTTTTATCTTTATTGCTTTCATTGGAATTTTGTCTATGAATCCTTAATTGGCCAGAATTTGAAATGTGATTTGTTGTTAGCATGGTGCCAGCACATGTGTAGTACATCACAATCAGTTCTGTTAATATGAATTCTTTTGATTTGTTTTTCTCAAATCCCCCTATTTTAAGATTAGTTATGCAATTTTATGACCATAGTTCTATGTGAAAAACTTTTTGAACATTTGACTGAGTTAACCAATAAGCTCACTAACAAATTGAATCAAATTAAAGAAAAATCAATTGCTAAATTTGTTGGATTAATTAAAGATATTTAATGAACTGACACCTTTTTTGTTTCTTTTATCATATAATTGACATATAGCATTTTAGTTTTATGTGTACAACACAGTGATTCAATATTTGTATATATATATATATATATATTTTAACATCTTTATTGGGGTATAATTGCTTTACAATGGTGTGTTAGTTTCTGCTTTATAACAAAGTGAATCAGTTATACATATACATATGTTCCCATATCTCTTCCCTCCAATATTTGTATATATTGCAAAATGATCACCACAGGTCTAGTCAACATCTGTCTCCATACATAGTTAGACTTTTTTTCTCATCAAGAGAACTTTTAAGACTTACTATCTTAGCAGCTTTCAAATATGCAATAGAGTGTTATTAACTATAGTCACCATGCTGTACATGGCATCCTTATGACTTATTTACTTTATAACTGGAAGTTTCTACCTGTTGACTTCCTTCACCCATTTTGCCCATCCTCACTCCCTGCCTCTGGCAATCACCAACCTGTATCTATGAGTCTGGTTTTGTTGTTGCTGTTTTTGTTTAGATTCCATATATAAGTGAGATCATAAGGTATGTCTTTCTCTGTCTAATTTATTTCACTTAGCATAATGCCCTCAAGGTCCATTGATGTTGCCACAGATGCAAACTTTCATTCTTCATGGCTGAATAATATTGCACTGTGTGTGTGCGTGTGCGTGTGCGTGTGTGCGTGTGTGTGTGTGTATTCCACATTTCCTTTATCCATTTATCCATTGATGACCACTTAGGTCATTTCCATATGTTGGCTGTTGTTTGTTGCCATATTTTGGCTATTGTAAATAATGCTGCAATGAGCAGGAGGGTACACATTTCTTTTCAAATTAGTATTTTTGTTTTCTTCAGATATATATCCAGAAGTGGAATTTTTGGATCATATGGTAGTTATATTTTTATTTGGGGGGGAACCTCCATACAGTTTCCATAGTGACTAGACCAATTTACATTTTCTCCAACAGTGCACAAAGCTTTCCTTTTCTCCACATCCTCTTCAACAGTTGTTATTTATTGTCTTTTTAATAATAGCCATTTTAACAGATGTGAAGTGGTATCACATTCTGGTTTTTATTTACATTTCCCTGATGATTAGTGATGTTGAGCATCTTTTCATGTACCTGTTGACAATCTGTATGTCTTAGAAAAATATCTATTCAGATCCTCTGCCCATTTTTTTTTTTTTTCGGTAAGTGGACCTCTCATTGTGTGGCCTCTCCCGTTGTGGAGCACAGGCTCCGGACGTGCAAGCTCAGCAGCCATGGCTCACGGGCCTAGCCGCTCCGCGGCATATGGGATCTTCCTGGACTGGGGCACGAACCCATGTCCCCTGCATCGGCAGGTGGACTCTCAACCACTGTGCCACCAGGGAAGCCCTGTATGACTTCTTTATATATTTTGGATATTAGGTCTTTGTCAGATATATGATTTGCAAATATTTTCTCTCATTCTATAGGTTGTCTTTCATTTTGCTGATGGTTTCCTTTGCTGTGCAAAGGAGAATGTTCCATGTGCACTTGAGAAGAATGTGTATTCTGTTGTTTCTGGGTGAATTGTTCTTTACATAAGTCCATCTGGTATAATGCGTCATTTAAGGCTGATGTTTCCTTATAGTTTTTATGTCTGGATGATCTATCCATTGATGTAAGTGGGGTATTAAAGTCCTCTATTATGATTGTATTTCTGTCTATTTCTCTGTTTAAGTCTGTTAATATTTGCTTTATATATTTAGTTGCTCCTATGTTGGGCACATAAATATTCACAAATATTATATCCTTTTGTTGGATTGACTCTTTTATCATTATGTAATGCCATTATTTGTCTCTTATTACAGTGTTTGTTTTAAAGTCTATTTTGTCTAATATCAATATAGCTACCCCAGCTTTCTTTTGGTTTCCATTTGCACAGAATATTGTTTTTTTCACCCCTTCACTTTTAGTCTGTATGTGTTCCTACATCAGAAGTAAGTCTCTGTAGGCAGCATATAGATAAGTCTGGGTTTCTTTTCTTTTTTTAAAAAAAAAAAATTCATTCAGTCACTCTGTCTTTTGATGGGAGAATTTAGTACATTTAAAGTAATTATTGATAGGTATGTTCTTATTGGCATTTTGCTAATTGATTTCTGGTTATTTTGTTTGAACTGACACCTTTTGAAAACTTAAATTGTACAGAAAATTTTTTCAAAACAAACAAATATCATTTGGAAACATAGTCTAAAATGAACCTGCCTTCCCAGTCCATGAGGGTGATAAGCCACCCTGACTTTCCATTATGTATCTTCTTAGTCTAATTTAAAGAGTTTATAATAGGATTGGAGAGTTTCAATTTTTTTTTCCTCAACACTGAGAGCAAACAATAATTTTTTTGAAGTTCTATGTATTGTTTTAGGTGATGGATGAAGACACTCTTGGGTATGGGTCATGATTCCTGTTCTCCAGGATTTTTAGTGTACTGGGGTAGGTGGTTTTAAATTTTATGCAATATGAAATACTATCTCATCTTATTAAAACATTTATTTAAAATTGCATAATTTTAAAGGAAACTGGGCAAAGTGAAATGTAAACTCTATTCACCTCAAGGTGATAATACTTTAGCTGACAAATGGAAATTTCTACCACCCTTGGTCAAAATGAATTATGGATTCAGCAACTTTGGTTTTTAACAAGGTCTTTGGGAATCATCTTTGATTTTGAAAAGATGATCACATCCAAGATAGTATTAGGTGTCATGAGGTACACAGACAATAAAATACTTGGGAGATGGAACACATTAATGTGAACAGAAATAAGGTTTCCTGAGGACCTTAAGCCCAGGAAGGCATTGGACAGGCAGTGAAGGAGCCAAGTCACTTCAGTGGGATCAGGGAAGAAAGGGATGTCAGAATGTACTGGTGGGTTGGGAGGACATTGGAAAACTAACATGGTCAAACTAAGTTTTACCAGCTTGATATGACCTGAAAAAGGGGTTGACCTTCTTCTGTGTGCAGGAGGCTATGACCACCATCCATCTATGTCCAGGTTCCCTGCTTTTCCTACCCCTGCCCCACACCTCTTATCACTGCTATTCCTAAACATTTGTATGTAGTTGAAATCTGATTAAAATGAACTGGGTATATTGAAGAATCCTTGCATTTATGGAATAAACCCCATAATTCAAAAAGAGTCATGTACCAAAATGTTCATTGCAGCTCTATTTACAATAGCCAGGACATGGAAGCAACTTAAGTGTCCATCAACAGATGAATGGATAAAGAAGATGTGGCACATATATACAATGGAATATTACTCAGCCATAAAAGGAAATGAAATTGAGTTATTTTTAGTGAGGTGGATGGACCTAGAGTCTGTCATACAGAGTGAAGTAAGTCAGAAAGAGAAAAACAAATACCATTTTCTAACACATATATATGGAATCTAAGAAAAAAAAAAAAAGGTCATGAAGAACCTAGGGGTAAGACGGGAATAAAGACACAGACCTACTAGAGCATGGGCTTGAGGATATGGGGAGGGGGAAGGGTAAGTTGTGACAAAGTGAGAGAATGGCATGGATATATATACACTACCAAACGTAAAATAGATAGCTAGTGGGAAGTAGCCGCATAGCACAGGGAGATCAGCTAGGTGGTTTGTGACCACCTGGAGGGGTGTGATAGGGAGGGTGGGAGGGAGGGAGACACAAGAGGGAAGAGATATGGGAACATATGTATATGTATAACTGATTCACTTTGTTATAAATCAGAAACTAACACACCATTGTAAAGCAATTATACTCCAATAAAGATATTTAAAAAAAAAAAAAAAGAACTGGGGCAGCCTCAAAGGAGAGATGCAGCCACACAGGAGCTCTCATATCAGGGTTTATATGAAGGGGGAGGAGGTGTTCCTGCTAACCTCTGGTCAGCAGGAGTGTTTCTGATGATGGTAAAAACTATGTTTAAACCCTGACTCACTGTAGGTACAGAAACACTTTACTTATGCTTATAACCTCTGTGTCCTTTTTATCTGAAATGTCTGCAAGCCACCCAACCATAACACAGTCTGTGAAAGATTGTGACAATAGCAGAGTGATTCCTGCCTCATACCACTGGCAACTTGACCTTAACCAGGGGGCAAGAGTTTCTGCCCACAGAATGGCAGTGGTTAGAAGGGCAGATTAAGCTATAAACATTAAACATTTCTGTCACAGGAAAGCAAGATGATCTCTTGCAGCTTCCTATTCTACCTGAGGTGCCATGGTTGGTATTATATGATATAAGATTAAGCTCTTGTCAGAAAACTAATGAATTTTGGATTGATTTCTGTCTTCTGCAATGCTAGTAACATTTTTGACAGCTATGATTTATAGGGCTTCATTTAGTCTATTCATGAGAAGAGCTGTTTAGTTTGGTTGATGGGCAAGGTTTCTAATGTTCCCAGTGGGAAACACTGAGGACCAAAGGGATGGCTGTCCTGAAGGTGCTCTCTAGCTGTCTGGGGGAAGGTCTCTTATAAATTTGTAATCAAAATTCAGAGAACTAATGGGGCAGGTTGGCTCGGAATTGTTTGTTGACATTTGACCAGTGGAATGCTCCAGAAAATATGTAAGTCTGCTATTCAGCTACAGATCCTTAAGGTAAAAACTCTTTGTATGCCAATCTATTTGCTTTTTTCTTTATTTTTGTTTTTGAAATAGGATAACTAGTGTCTGCACAGTGGAGCAAGAATTTTAGTCCCCTAAAATGGTTGCAGAAAAACAGTGTAATTCAAAGATAAGGGCTTAGCTCTTGGACTTCCCTGGTGGCACAGTTGTTGAGATGCAGGGGAGACTTGGCTGCCTGTCGATGCAGGGGAGACTTGGCTCTTTTTTTCTCTTTATGAATTCTATAGCTCAGTGCAGAATATTTTTCTAATGGGAAGTTTTTGAAAGTTTACAAATGTAGTGGATGCTGTGGTGGACCTCCTAGATTTCCCTTTAGGACCAAGACACTCATTTCCCTAGTTCCTGAAGTGATGGCTCTTAATAGCTCACTGACGAATTGCTTTCTGGAAATTGCCCTCTACTGAAGGAAATTGCCTTTTCTAAGCTTATGTGTACTTCCTGGGCCAGTTTACATTCACTGGCTGGTCAAAAGTAGATTAAAATGGCATCTTTCCTCAATTCAAGACCTCAATTTTGGGCTATCCCAAATCCAGAGCTCTCCCTGTGTTTAGCTAAAGTCTTTGTTGCAAGTACATCATGGTTCAACTCTTCTCTCTGCTCAGTTAAGCTTCCCTCACAGGTGTCATCCCTGAGACTGTTCCTCAATCAACTTCCTGAATACAAATATCAAGTTAAAGTCTGTTTCCCAGGGAACTCAGCCTAAAACTAAGAGGTGATAGTTGGGAGACGTGGGCATAATGGAAGAAGAGTATCAAGGGTTGGATGTGAATGGGATTTCAGGAATGAGAAAAGGAAGGACACTGGGGATATCTTGGAGATTCCAAACCTGGGGATCTGAGAGAATTATATTTCTTTAAGGTAAAGGGAATCCTCTTCTCATCACTTCTTGAGATGTATACCTTTAACAGATTACACAAGAAACTAGCCCCATGCCATGTTTACCAACAGTGAAATATTATGGAGTGCATGACCTCTAGCCTTTCAGAGGTAGATTCAACCTGTAATAAAAAATAGAGGAGACTGGCCAAGATGGTAGAGTAGAAAGACACTGAGCTCAACTCCTCTCATGGACACACAAAAATCACAATTATTTGTAGGACAACTATCAGTGAAAAAGACCAGAGCCTACCAGAAAAGGTCTTCTACAACTAAAGACATAAAGAAGGAACAATAAAGAGATAGGTAAGAGGGGCAGAATCGTGATATAAGTCAAGTCCCATACCCAAGGTGTGTGACCCACAAATGGTAGAATAATTACAATTGAAGAGGTCCTCCCAGAGGAGTGAGAGGTCTGGGCCCCATGTCAGGCTCCCTAGCCCAGGGGTCCTTCATTGGGAAGATGAGCCCCCACAGCATTTGGCTTCAAAGGCTAGCAGGGCTTACTTTTGGGAGACACAGAGGGCTGAGGGAGTAGACTTCACTCTTAAACGGTGCACACAAAAATATCACATGCTCTGAGATTGAGGGCAGAAACAGTAGCTTGATAGGAGCCCAGGTTAGACCTGCCTGCTGATCGTGGGGAGTCTCCTGGAGAGGCAGGAGGAAACTGAAGTTCACCCAGGGGACATAGACACTGGTGGCAGCCATGTTGGGGAGCTTGTTCTACCACATAGACACTGGTGTTGGCAAGCACAATTTTGGAGTCTTCTGTTTAGACTATCAGCCCCAGGGCCCAGCTCCACCCTGGCCCAAGCAACAAACTGGGTAAAGACATAACTCCATCCACCAGAAGACAGGCTGCCTTAAGACCTCCTGACCCCACAGCCACTCTCGACATGGCCCTGCCTGCCAGAGGACACAGGACTTAGCTCTACCCACCAGTGGGCAGACACCAGCCCCAGAATCCCCTGGGCCCTGGCCCTGCCCTCCAGGGAGCTTGCTCTAACCTCAAGATAAGCCTCACCCACCAGAGGACAGACACCAGATGCAAGAAAACCATAATCCTGCAGCCTTTGGACATGGTCTGCCCACCAGCAGGCCTGATCCTTCCCTAGCACCAGCTGGGCCTTGAACCCACTCACTAGCAGGCCAACACAAGCTTCAGGACATCCTGAACCCCATGCCCAACTGTGTAAAGGACTAGCCCCACCCACCAGCAATCTGACACCAACTCTGGGATCCCTGTGTCCTGCAACCAGACTCCAGGATCCAGCTCTGCCCACCACTAGTCAGGCACTAACCTCAGAACCTGGCTTCACCTACCAGTGGGCAACCACAGTACCAGAGTCTCTTGGACCCTGACTCCACCAATCAGTGATCCAGCAGTAGCCCTGGAGCCCCTTAGGGCTCCTCAGTCAACAAACTTGTGACCCGGTCCTGCCAACTGATTGCTGGCAGTCTCCGCACAAGGCAGGGCCTGGCAACCAACTGGATGGGGAGCCAACCAAGCCTACCAGACCACCACATAGTCAGCTCCCCACAACAGAAGTACCCACGTAGCCCTCATAGGGGGAACCCATAGAGCATATAGCTCAGGTGTTGAGAGGGGAGTGTTTTGTTGGGACAAATAGGACATCTACAAAAAGCCAGTTCTCCAAGGTCAGGAAATGTAATCAACTACCTGATACATAAAAATGAAAACAGCAACTTAGGCAAAAAATATAGAGAGAGGAAGGTTATTGTTGGAGAAGTGATAAGCAAAATACAATAAATGTAACTAATCTTATACTTCAAATCTTTTGATAATGTTTCTGAAGAATAAAACCAGGTAGAAAGATAAGATGTGTGATCAGAGTAGGTTCACTTAAAAAATGTATAGTATCTATCAGAACACACATGACAAGAAAAAAATATGACATACTTTGAGATCAACAAAGATTCAGCAATAAAATCAACAGGTTGGATGCATGCTGCTTACAAGTATTTGGGCGGTGATTATTGGATAACACAAGCAATGGCAGCTCTCGTGAACCAGGAACCCGTCTTCTAGGGGTCCAGAGGGACATTCTTCATGTCTTTAATATATGTTAAAAGAGTGACATTTCATGTGAGGACACTTCCCTACAAGTAATTCCTAGGAATCCCATATTATTGCTCTTTTCTTTAAATATGATGTCTTGATTTTATTTCTTTTGTCTGCCTGAGTTCAACATAATATAGCAGTTATACTTTCATTTCTTTTTCTTGCTAGAATATCAAAAAGTTCATAATTCCAAGATATTGACTTATATGGACTTTTCCTTACTATAATATCAAGAAGTTTATAATTCCAAGATACTCAGTAGGAGAAAGAATTTCAGAACCATAGAATAATAATCCACTGAAATGTCTTCTCCCCAAATAAGCAGCCACCAAAAATAATGATAAACAAAATTTATCATTTATAGGAGTACATAACCCTATTCGGGGTAGGCTTTCCACATAGGCCAACTAAGGTAACCTCTGCGGGGTGTGTCCAGGGGCTCTGAAGAGCAGTTCCTTGTCCCCAGAATTCTTTTGTTAGAGGTGAAGCTTTAAAATGTCAGAATCTCAGTGACAGTAGCTTACATAAGTGAATGGGATATGATTTTTTTTCTTCTTTCTTGAGAGCTTTTCTGAGGAGGCAGGAACAAGAAGTTGGATATGTGATACCTAAAAGGACAGAGAGGATCAAAGGTGTGAATGAAAAACTAAATGGGGCATGGTGAGTGGGGCAAGAGAAGAGAAGGTTTCAAAGACCAGCTATAACTAGCTCACAACCTTATATAACTTGCCAACTGCAGTCAAAAGCCCTGAACTTCAATCAAATAGGTCTGTCTGAAGAGCATTTTAACTGCTCCTCTCCTGATCTTGAGGCTCCGCACAGGCTTCCCAGCTTGGGACAGCTGACATTCCCTACTATTAAATTACTCTGTTTCAGCTACTTCTTCCTTAAATCATTCTCTAGGTTAGTCAACTTGAATCTATACCAATGAATTGTGATAAAGGACAGTCTCTCCTCTTTAGGTTTTGACTGAAATAAAGAGGTTAGTTGAGTCTTACCTGTAGTCAGATAGGTGTCACAATTGATGCCATGAACACCCCTGGTTCCCAAATATCTCCCCTGTCAGCTGCTGTAGTTGACAATTTCTTGGATGAAGAAAGCAATTTTATGTCTTAGGGGATGGGTCCCCAAATGGATTGTGACTGGGTGTGACATGTGTTGAAATTGTGTTATCACTAGGAATAGCAATGCACCAGAGTGTACTAGTGATTTACTTTGTAATAATTAGAGAAGGTTCTCAGTTATATTTTTAGAAACATTATTTTACTCATTCTAACAAAAAGTGGCTTGGGCCTCAGGAATGGTGCAAATGCCTTGAGACAGTCACATGAAGAAGAATATACTCAGTCAAATAGGTGCTGACAGAGAAGATTTGAAAACCATAAGATTAAAACACTGTGCTGCTTAAAAGCCATGATGTCTCTTGGAAAGAGTCCTGCTGGATGTGGGTGTCAGCAACCTTCATTTGTTAGAATGACAAAGTTCAGACACCTCTCCTTCTGATGACTGACAGAAGATTACTCATGGTGGGAGTAATCTGCTCTGTTCACTAAGTGGTCTTTCACGGTAACTTTTCATTGAGGTAGTTGGGAGCAAAAACGAGAGTTTTTCTGAGCAACTTGGTGAAGGCTTTTCAAGCTAATGTGCTTATGAATCACCTGTGGGCCTTATTAAAATGTAGGATTTGATTTGGTGTGTCTGGGTGGGGCTTGAGAGTCTTCATTTCTAACAAGCTCCCAGGTGAAACTAATGCTGCTGGACTACACATTACCAACTACAAGCACTTAACCTGAGCTTCATTGGAAGGATGACAGTGTCAGCCCAACCTGTCTCCTGTGAGCATTAATCAGGTAGTGGAGGGGAGAGAGCTAAATATATGTGATGTGATCTTCTGAATGTTTTGAGACTAAGTCAAGTTAGGACAGGCTTACATGGGATACAGAGATGCAAATACCTAAGGAAGATGGTGGGGATGGGGTGGGTCATTTGAAATTTCTTTCTGTGTCTTCCTGAATCCCATGAGTTTTTCTGTAAGATGGGTGCCTTATGCAGACCAATCCATGACAGTGGGAGGTGTGATCAATGAATCTGTTAAGGTTTCCATACCGCCCTTCAGGGAGGGTGGCAGGAAGACAAATGCAGTTTATTTTCTCCAGCTCAGCAGCTCATTTGCATAACATGCAGGAGGGAGAATGCAAAGGAAGAAAAATACTAAAAGGGGCAGAATATGCTAAAATAGGTCAAGGGAGAAAATGAAAGAGTATTATTCTGCTCTCTTCAGAAAATTCTGTTAAGCTAGACCTGCCACAGACCACAAGATCAGTGTTGTAAACATATATATATATATATTTTTTCAGCTATCAAAAGCTTTAATTGTTAGATAAGACTGACTAAAGATGTGGGCTCAATAGGGCAAGATGTATGTTGTGTTGATTTTGGAGGAGAGAGTGCCTATATATCTTTAGCCAGGCCAGATCCTTGGTAAAATATGTCGGCAAACTGTTTCCATCAGCCCTATTTTCTAACTCCTCCTTTTCCTCATATTGTTTTGTTTTACAGATACCTATTTCTCTTTATTTAAATTAATTCACACTAAGATGTTACTGACTTGACATGTACTTTTCCCAGCTGTTTGTCTTATTTTCTAAATTTACAAAGCAATTACTTTTGCTATGATATTCACTAATATTCTGAGGTTAGTAATACTTATCCCAAAGCACTAAGGGCAAACTATCAGGTACTGTGTTTGATGGGTATGTTGATTCTCTTACCAAATCGGCCCTAGCACAGCTAAAGTCCCCTACCTTGGTGGGGAAGGTTCTTTTCCAGCTCAGATTTATAAAGCCAATAATGAAACCGATGCTGAGACCGAAACAGCACAAACTTTGTTCAATGGCCAGAGAATGGAGAAGTGGGAATTTAGTTCAAAACCAACTTTTCAAGCTGACTTGGGCTGAGACACCATATATATAGGAGGATCGAGGTAAAAGCGAGGGAATAAAGAGAGGGAGGAATGTTCATGATTTATCTGAGAACAGGGGTATGGTTTGCTCAGAACTCAGGCAACACTCCTTTTCGGTTCTTGTATGAATCTTCCGGTTGTTGGCAATTGTCAACTGTCATGGTGCTAATACATTAGCATGCTTAATGTATAACAAAGAGTGTATAATGAGGCTCACGGTGTACTGGAAATCAAGTCTTCCACCATCTTGGACATAGCTGGCTCTAATCAGTTCTTGTTTTTCTTTGTAGCTTCATCTTTTGTGGTCAAGCCTGAAACTCAGATAAGAGTAGATAGTCTCCAACCAGGGGCAGGGGTATGATTCTTCGGCAACAGCCTGGTAACAATTCTGCTGGTCTGAGAGTCCTTCCTATCCAACACTGGAAAATCACCACTTGTACCCTTCAACATTATGTATAATAGGCCCTCTTACCTTCACACACACAAGTAAAACCCTATCTGCCTTCTTATGAATCACAAAAAGGAATGTTATGTAAAACACTTGAACTTCATACCTAAAGCACAGTTCTCTTGTATAAGGTCAGAATCTTCTCACTGTTTTCCTTTTATCAGCCTGCATATGTTCCCCACTCCAGGAATCCTGACAACTGGACAAGTGAAAAGGATCTCATCAGACTCGGAGTCTATATTTCCAATTAGAAGAGGTTATAGTAAAGTTAAGTATAACACTACAGCAACAACAATATTTCCTGCAAGTGAGATGGTCAGGAAGTAGTACATCCAAAATCATGGTTCCCTGTTGAATTTGTCTTTATTTTTAGTCTATGTATGATTTCCCTGAAACGAAAGAAGGTGACATTACGATGACTTCCTCACGCTGAATTTAAAGACTTAGGGCTAGAAAGGGGCAGGCTGAAGCTTAAATCTTTCTGAGGAGGCTGCGGGAGGGAAGACAGAGACTTGAATATAAATTAAGGCTAAGGGACCCCACTACAGTTAGAGACTGAGAACACAGAGTTCAAGGGACTGAATTTCAAGTTCATAGATGAGCAAGCAGAAATTAAGTCATCAGTTGGAGCAACACAGAAGTTAACTGTAGAGTCAAATATGCATTGGTGGGCCCTTTATTGCTCTGAAGACAGTTATAACCAAGTAATGGGATAGCTCAGCTTGAAGCATCTTAAGAGACATGTGGTTTCCTCTGGAGAGATTTCTCCTTGCCCCTACAGTCATGAGAAGCAGAAGGGTGGTTCTTGTTGGAAGATGTATCTCTTGACTTCATTTCTTAGAGGTGTGAACATTACTCACTAGTGAGACTTAGAGTCAAGTTGCAATGACTCTGTTGTCATTTAGAGGAGCCATGTGCTATGTTACTTGAGTCCCTTTCACACTTTGGCTTTTAAATATTATTTCCCTCTAAAAGACATTTCTTTGTAAATAAAGAGTTATGCGTCATTCTGCTTTATCATTATTTGCTATGAAGGGCGACTCTGGGAGATAAACAACACCCAGATAAATAAGGCTTAGAGACTGTGGGCCAAGTCTTCTATTAATTCCACTATATTTATCTCTCTCTCCCTCTCAAAGAAATAATGATAGTAATTATTTTTTAAAAATATTCTCTTTTCTAATCATTTTAAATTGCTATTTCCCACTCTACTCAAATAGTAATTGTTTTTATGGCCCTGTTGTAACTCGTGAGAAGGAAGGAGATGGAATAAGCAGCTGAGAAAACCCATTCACTCCCTGGGCAGCATAGCTAAGGCACAAAGTAGATTTGCAGTAGTTCATCTACCAAATCTTCTTCAACTCTCACTCTGGATTTTATGTAGAGATCTGTGATGAAAGACAGAGAATTTGAATCTGCTGAGTGTGTTAAATGCAGTGAGGGAGAGTATTTGGGGAATAGATATTTTTTAAAAAATACCTTTGAAGACAAGCTGATATTGAATTTGGTGTGTAGGTGGGGCAAGAGGACTGAACTGGAATATAAAGACCTATGTTTTGCCACTTCTTACCTGTATGTAAATTTGGGTGGTAAGTCACTTTCTTGACGTTTTCTTAATCTTTTAACAAATTATTATAATTCTTAATCTCTGTCTCATTGTAGTGCTATTTATCTGAAATGATATATATTCCAAGTAAAAATTGCTGTAAAATGTGTAGACTTGGGGACATGAGACTTTAGGATTGGAAGCACTCTACAAAGTGAATGTTGGCTCCAAATGTCTTCACACTTCCCAATTGCTTTAAGCGGGAGACAAAATAAACCAACCCTGAAATAGCTTCCTGAAGAAATTTGGAATTGCCAATTTTTGTATACGAAAAGAAAGAAAGGAGTCATCTAAAGTTGAAAACAGCTCTTGAGGTTTGTATGTTGTATGCAGCTCTGCCAGCTCGTTCTCAAGCGTGAGGCTAGAAAAGAAAGACATCATGAGTGAGTCAAAATGGAGTAAACTACTGAGTCCTCCACCAAAGGGTAAGGGGGTAGGTTGTAGTGGTTAAGTAAATGACCTGGAAGGTCAATCACTCCACAGCTTACTCATTATCTGGGCACAGCATTAGAATTTTGCCTAATACATTAATGGGAGTGAAATGAAATATTCTAAAAAAAGTGCCTAGCATATTGTGTGCCATGTAAAATAAACTCAATAAATGACTAATGGAGTTGGCTATATTGATTTTAGAGGAAGTATACTGCTAAATGCACTGTATAATTTCAGAGGTATTGAAAAATCTGCCGACTTAAGTACAGTTAACCCTTGCACAACATGGGTTTAAACTGTGTGGGTCCATTTATACAAGAATTTTTTTCAATAAATACTATAATAGTAATGTGTAATCTGTGGTTGGTTGAATCTGCAGATGCAGAGGGCCTACTTATACGTGCATGGGGTTGGTGCCCCTAACCCTCTTATTTTTCAAGGGTCAATTGTATTTCCCCTTTCAATATTTCCCAGTATTTTCCCCTAGTTTTTTATTCAAAAACTTCCCATTCCCAGAGAAGTAGATATAATTCTACCTACAAGGTCAGGTACTACACCTCCTTTGCTTACCATTGGACATCCAGCCCTTCAAAGTGTTCTCGGCACAGAGTTGTGTTCAGTAAATGTGTGCTTATTAACTTTATGAAAGCTGTGATCCATGTGGTCCAATATCAGAGTGGTGACAGAGTTAAAGAAGGGCCAAATCTCCAGGTAGTTGAAAAATAACTCAATATCTTTACATGCGTTTCTCCAAAACATGCAAAATGGTACAAAGTCCACAACAATGCTTCTTAAAATGCTAATTTTCCCCTCAATTAGCTTCCCTCCCAAAAGAGAGCAACTCCTGTACTTTTACCAAATTTCTCAAGCGGAGCCTCCTTCATCCCTTATCTAGTGTATTTTTTCATCTATCATCTCTTTTTCTTTCCCATTTTGGACCATAAACCCCGAGAAGAGTTTGTCTGACAAGACAGAGGTTGTGAGAGGTGAAAAAAACTGTATATACAAAGCCAAAACCTTAGTTGACATGACAAAAAAGCTAGAAACACCTGTATAATTACTTATTGCTGTTGGATTTGTTAACTGAATAGTTGATTGAATGGAAAAACTTAAGCAAATTGTTCTGGTTTTATAACTTGGTAACAACCTCTGTCTGTGAAAATCACTTGAAAATTAATAATTCACTGCTTTTTTGTGTATATATGTTATTTAGATTTTTTTACCTAACATTAAAAAAATAAATTTATTTATTTATTTTTGGCTGCATTGGGTCTTCATTGCTGCACACAGGCTTTCTCTAGTTGCAGCGAGCAGGGGCTACTCTTCGTTGTGGTACGTGGTCTTCACATTGTGGTGGCTTCTCTTGTTGTGGAGCACGGGCTCTAGGAGGGCGGGCTTCAGCAGTTGTGGCATGCAAATTCTAGAGAGCAGGCTCAGTAGTTGTGGTGCACGGGTTTAGTTGCTCCACGGCATGTAGGATCTTCCCGGACCATGGATTGAACCTATATTCCCTGCATTGGCAGGTGGATACTTAACCACTGCGCCACAAGAGAATTCCCTACCTAACATTTGTGTTTCACATTTTTTATGCCCAACTATTTAATAGGCTTTTTAAGAGATTTAATTTAGTGTACAATACTTAGCATACTGTTTTAGATTTAGTGCTTAACAATATTTGTGGAGATAAAATCCCTACTAAAGAATGATGTTACCTAAGAGGTGTGATATTTTGAGCCATTACCAGCCATTAGGTTGATATTTTATTTTATCATATAAATTCAAGACATTTAAGAAGGGATGCATGTGGCTCAGAGCATGAGGAATAAGAAATGAAATAGGCTGGGGAATCAGGGAAGAAAGACCTAGTCAGGGGTGTGGATGAGAGTTGAGCAGCAAGAAAGCACTGGGTGGGCACTTGCCAGAAAGAAGGCAGACAAAGGAAAAGAGAAAGATCCATCAGAGTAACAAAAATTGTACTAAATTGTACCATTGTTCCAAATGATATTCTCCTTCCTCCTCCCCAGTGAGCAAATTATAATTTCCTACTACATTGCCTTTTTCATATGACTCACTTTGTCTAGTGAAATGTGAACAGAAGTGATATATTTTACTTCTAAGCAAAATTTTAAAGACCATTGTGGGATTTCTCTGTTAGTCTTTTCTTTTTGATATAAACCCAAAAAGTTCCATATGAATCCTTCTGTTTCAGGCTGGTCTCAGGATGAAGATTTAATTACACCTGAAGCTACCCAGGAAAAGCTTAATAACATTTAAAAAATTCAGACTTTTTTCCTAGAGAAATATTTATGTCATGCATCACCCCCTTAGTCAAAATAAATTTGTTTTACAAAGATGGAACTGTAGATACACATAACATTTTCTAACTTCCAGAGATAATCTAGAGTGACCAGTACTAAAAAATATGTAAATAAAAATAAGAAATATGAAAGTGTCGACTGTGTACCTATAGTTAAAGAAAGATGTTTTCTCATGAATTAAGGACATTTCTTCTGAAAATATTCTACTTCAAGTTATAGAATACATGGAAAATAAATTATTATCCAATGGATTCTGAAATGGAATGGAAAATAAATTATTATCCAATGGATTCTGAAGTGGAAAATAATCAATGTGGTCTATCTCTCAACAATATTGAATTTTAGGAATAATCAGGGAAAACTTCCTGTTTTTTGAAAGAGTATGGCATTTCGTATATGTTTTTCATCTTGATAAATACATATTTTGTCTCTCACAAGCAGAAGTTTACCAGTCTGCACACCTAAATCTTTCACTAGAAACCAGAATAGTAGCTGAGACTGGGGAGCTTGCCTTGATGCAAGTAGTAGAAGGAGAGTTATTCAGTACTGTTCTAGACCCAGATAATTGTCTGGACCTTATGCAATGTTTCTGCTCCCAAGTTTGCTCGGATGTTGGAGACAGTTTGTGGGCCAGTATTAACAACCATGCCATTCAAATTAGCCCAAGTGTTCTCTGGCTGTGTCTCCACGACAGCAGAATTATTTCTTTTTATGTTCTCTGCTTAACTTAACTAATATAAACTAGGAGAAATAAAGCTTTTTGGTAGAATTTAATAATTGCCACAATTATAATTATAATGGCTAATATTTATAAAGCATTTTCCATGGGTCAATGTATTGACCAGGATTCTTTGGTTACAAGTGACAGAAACCCCAGTCTAGTTACCCAGGCACAAAGAGGAGTTTTCTGCATCACGTAATCAAAAGTGAGTAAAACAGGAAGTAGCTAGCTTTGAAAATAATTCAGACCAAAGACTGGAAGCCCACCAGCACTCTCTTTCTTCTCCCAGTTCTGTTTTCTCTGTATGTTGTCTCCATTTTTCCTACTGTAGACTGGTTTCTTCAACAGGGTGTTTGGAAATCATATGTTTCTGGCTAGTGAATTCCCAGTTTGACTGAGGTTTTCCCAATTTTAGTGCTCAAAGTCCTGCATATGGCAAACCCCTCAATCCCCAAAAAACCTGGACAGTTGGTCATCAAAAGGGACAGAATCTCTTTCCTCAGGCTCTAGTTCAGAAAATACTCTAATTTGGTCTTGATTGGGTTATGTGTCCACCCTTGAGGATCAGTCAGTGTGACTGGGGAGTGAGGTACTATGATTAAACCAGCTTAGATCAGGTGCCACTGGAAGGCACTTTTCACTGAGGCAAGAGAGGCAGACTGGGTAACATCATGGGCATGTTACATTCTGATACTTGCCAGGGGACTGATGTGGGCAAACCTAACATTCACTGTCGATTAGAGTTATTCTGAAATCAAGTAAATTTGAGGCATAGTCTAAGCCAGTGATAAAGAGTGTTACTTTAGAAAGACAGAAAAAGGCTACTTACAAATATTGAAGCAAATGATAAATCTGAGGGAAGTTTTCATGCTAAATGTTTGCAGAAATGAGAACATTACAGGAATATTTGTTGAAAAGTCATTAGGAAAAAGCTGATATCCAATCTGCTTACAGTATTTTTTAGTGTCCATGAACTATTTTTAGATGACATGTTTTGTTTTTAAATCTAAAATGCAACTGTTTTAAAAGAGACTTGTGGAATTTAAAGATGGATAAAAAAATACAGTAACGATTGTCAATTTCAAGTTGTTACTTTGAGCTAGTTACTTCAATTCTCTGGGGCTCAACTTTGTTATCTGTGAAGTGGTGGTGATGGCATTGAGCCAAAGTATTCTAGGGTTTCATCTTCTTGCACTAATAGTCTTTGGTTTTATTTTAATTTTATTTCTATGATTGTATTCTATGTCTATCATAAATAGATCAAAGCCTTTAAGGTAAAATGTTAAAAAAATAGTCAGTTGGCATTTTAGGCCTTGACTAAATGAAATTTACTGATTTTTATCAAATGTGAATTACAGGTGGTCATACCTATAATTAAATTAAAATGTGATGGTAAATTCCATATTCTTATATAGATGAATCCTAAAAGAGAGACAAAATTAATAGGATCAGATTCAGCAGCTAAAGATAGCTTGGATTTTTAGGTTCCATGGTTCAGAGTTCCCGCTCATAATTAATGATTGTAGGAGTACGGTTGTTCCTCAGTATCTATGGGATGTTAGTGCTAGGAACCCCAGGGAAACCCAAATCCTCCAAGCTCAAATCCCTCATATAAAATGGCAGAGTACAGCTGAATGCGGAACCTGCAGATAGGAAGGGCCAACTGCAATTATGGACACATCCCCTAGGGTTTCTGAGGAGGGTGTGGCTACAGAAGGGTCAGTGTGGCTACAGAAGCATCTCTGGCTTGCTTCAGACTCTAAGGAACCCTACAAAAGGAGGTCAAAACAGGAATTTATTTCAAGTTTACTGGAAGACTCAAGGGCACAAATTTGTTGGGTGTTGGGACCAAGGACAGGTCCTTACTTTTCTCTTGTTACTGCATCTCTGCTGCTTTAGTCTTTCTCCTTGCAGACCTGCTTTTTCAGTTTCTCTGGTCCACATGTCAGGAAATCTGGGCACAGACTGTTCTTAGCTGTGCATGTGTTAGTCTGGGCAACCAGAAGGATGCATTTCTTTCTCATTCTAAATTAGAAATGACTTGGATGCTTGTCCTCAACTCATCTAACTGTGAACAGGGAAATTAGGTACTGTCATCCACAGATAATAAAATTAGGTACTGTCATCCACAGAGAATTAAAAGTTTTATGAGAAGAAATATTAAAATTAAATTTAAAAGAATGAAAAATATATTTTATATTTTAATTTCAACTAGGAGCTATTCTTACAAGAAAAACAAAGAAAGAATATTTTAAAAATCTTGTAAAATAATACAAAAAGCATCCTTTGCTTTATATTTTGCTTTCATATCACCATCATGAATAAAGTTCTTTTTGCATAAATATTTAAGAACTTTGATTTCCCAAGGGGTTCCCTTAATCCTTTGATATTTAAATCATTCTCTTTTGAAGCGCCTAATGTGTCATCATTAATTTCTATTTTTTCTTTTTTGTTGTTAACTAATCAAACTTTACTTCGTTCTCTGTTTTCAAGGGTCTATGTATGTTTTACGTGGTTTTCCTCAATCATTTTCATAGACCTCATGAAATCTTGAGTCTTTCACAAAATGCGTGATTTCACCTTGCAATCATTTTGCATTGCATATCATATGCAGTGCAAATTAATGAGACACAACTGCTGGAGTCATATATCAGAAATGGTGGGATAGGTAGGGGCTAAGTTTAAGAAATATGGGGAGGTAGGAGAGGATAATTGTATAGGCAGTGGCTTGTTAGCAAATATTTTCATGTTTTAAGGAATTTTGCTTTGCCTTAACATGTCATAACTGTTGGGAATCAGATAATTTTCAGAAACTGAGGGTCCCTTAGTAACATAGTGATTAAGAATGGAGTTGTGGGGGGCTCTTACAGAATTGCGTGTGGCTCCACTAATGATTTGCCATTTCCTTCTGGGCAAGTATCTCCTCTGCTCCAGTTGGCAGTTTCTTCATCTTTAAGATGAGGACAACAACATCCTTCTTATTATGTAGCTGGAAGAATTCAAAGCAGAAATTACCTGGTGCTGGTGCTTTCTCAGTAAATGGAAGTTATTTGATTGAGACACAGTCTCTGTCCTCCAGAAGCTTAGTTTAAGGTGGGGGCTGGGAGGGGGACAGAAACATGTACAGATGTACAGTTAATTATAATACACCTGGAAATAACAAAGACAGGGATATGCAATGGGAAGTCAACAATACTGCCCAATAAAGAGGAGCAAGTCATTTGGGACAGGTGAGTCGGGGAAGGCTTCCTGGTGGAATCACAACTGAGCTTATTTATAAGTTATTCAGACTAAAGAGGGTGGAGAAGTGCTGGTGAGAGGAGGGGTCCAGACCAAGCCCCATTAAGACCAAAGGCACAGGTAATACATAGAACTGCACCTTCTATGTTAGGTGGTCCATGTGGCTAGAATCAGAGGCAAAGGCAGGGTGCAGCAAGATTTCTTTGTGATTCTACTTCTGGGGAGAAGTGAATTCCAAGTTCCAAATATCCATACACAATCAAAATTACAACCCAACACCTCATGAATTATAACCTCCTACCTGACCATTTCAACATCTTATTCACCCCCCAAAACTGGCAAATATAATTTCTAACAGAATATACTCTGGTGTAGCTAAATAGAAACATTCATATAAATCTGTATAGACCTTTATAGTTTTCCAAGTATTCCAAGTATATTATCACATCATGAACTTCACCAAAACCTTGTTATCTATGTACGTTAACCATTAGCTTCATTTTCAGATTAGAAAACGAAGACTTAGAAATATTAAGGGACTTCCCCAAGAACACATTGGGTGGTAGATCTGAGACAGGATTCAGGTCTTCTGAGTACTTTCTCCTTTCTCTACAACAAGGGTCAGCAAACTTCTTCTGTAAAAGCTCAGATAGCGTATATTTTAGGCTTTCTGGGTCATATGGCATCTCCCACAACCACTCACCTCTGCTGTTGTAGCATGAACACAGCCATAGACAATATAAAAGCAAATGGGAATGGAACAACTGTGTTCCATTTAACCTTTCTTTGCAAAGTGGGCTGTGGGCTGGATTTGACTCATGGTTGTAGTTTGCCAACCCTTACTCAGTATCATTCTACAGAGTTTTTCTTTAATAAATAGAGGAGAATTTCAGTTATATGACTCCAGTACTTTTTGAAGTGTATTGATTCCAGTGTCTGCTATCTGGATAGTGCCTATTTTATTAGTATGAGAATCTCTTGTTCGTTCTCCCCTTGGTAAAGGTCACCTACCTCTGGAATAGACAGGATTTTCCTCCCATCAGTTTCTGAGTCAGTGTATACTGATGCCACACCTCTTTCCTCATCAGTGTCTTCACAATCACTTTTAGCTGCCCCTTAGCACTCCATTCACCTTGTTGCTGACCATTGCTTGTTATTTGAAGGTTTCCATTCTCCTTATGGCTATTGCCATATTGACTTCCTTGGGAAAAAAGTGGGAACACTAGTCTCAGTTCCCCAAAGCACTATTGGCCCAAGACTTCCTTGGGTAACAGATTTTACTGAAAGGTTAGCAAT
The DNA here is from genome assembly GCF_963455315.2 of Globicephala melas. Classification (NCBI taxonomy): domain Eukaryota; kingdom Metazoa; phylum Chordata; class Mammalia; order Artiodactyla; family Delphinidae; genus Globicephala; species Globicephala melas. The sequence goes on along the minus strand of NC_083326.1, from coordinate 32,162,731 downwards.
AGCCAGAGGGAATTTCAACATAGAAAAATAATTATTTTCAGAGAACAAGCAAAGAAGTACAAAGGTCATTCCTCATAGGGGTCATCTCATTGATATGTCTCAAGTCTTGTCTTCTTCCCAGTCATAATGCCTTCCCTCTTCTAGAGTGGCCCCCTATTCCATCCTTTGAGATATAATTATAATGTGGGGAAATCCCACTTTTCCTTTAGGAAAATCACTCAAAATCTATAATTTACTCTACTATCATATTCTGAAAGCCTCCAAAATGAGAGTTTTCTGTTCCATTATTGAGCTTACCATTTTACTGACTAAAGATATGAAGAAAAAGTCAAAACTTTGTTAGCCATACTTTTTGAATTTATATGTGAACCTATGTAATATTTATTTTAAACATTCAGGATAATAGTTGTTACAGTGTCACATTTATTTTGTTTTAGCAGAGTATAGAAGTAAACTGACCTATTCAGTCTCTTTGGAGTTTTGTACAAGGAATATGGTCACCTGCTCCTAACTGAACTGTATTAGTGGATCATTTTTCTATGTATTGTAGCAACATCCAAAATAATCTAATAACTTCCCAGTTGTCCTTATCAGTGCACTGCACAGTTTTCCCTGTGTTCACAGACACAGTCCAAGGTCATTGCCAAATCTCCAACTATGTACTGTTCAAAATGGTTGTTACATTTCCCCAATTATAAAAAGGCAAAATAATGATCTGGAAGTAATCATGTGTTCTAGGAAATAGTATGTGGGGGAGATTGCAATGGAATATTTCAATTATTGTCTTGTGCTGAGGAGGGTTGATCCAAGATTAATCATTTTCTGCTTAGCTTCATCCTTTCATAGACTAAATACCTGCTGGGTGTTGGGAGAGTGAGAGAGATTAGGGGGCAAATGAGACTGGGATGATTGAATGCAGATCTCCTCTTGCTACTTTTTTCATTTATTTGTAGAATGGCACCTGGCACTTTAAATAGCATCTTTAATCAGAGTGACTCAAAATGCTTTCCAGATAGTAGCTGCATTTTCCTTATTTTATTAAACAGAAGAAGAGAGAGAGAGAGTTAAATATTTTGCCTAAGGTCATAGAAATGGCAAAGCTGAAAACCATCCTCAGAGAACCCCAACTCCCTGTATAACCTCACATTGAGGGGTGCTCATATCAGATGCAGTGGAGATCAGAGAGTCACAAGATAGATTTGCTGCTAGTTGGCTGTGTGAATTAGGGCACTGTACTGATGTTCTCTGGCTTTTGTTTTCTTTATTTTGAAAATAATCTGGGGACCAGGTTTTCTCTTGTATTCATGGTGGCAATAAATTTCTATGTCATGGTTTCAGAAATGTAAAACTCAACTTTTGAAATAATGGTATTTTGGGCAGAACTCAACTCAATTTACCTCTGTTCTGTTTTTGATAGAAGAATTTTAGAGTGAATGACAATTTTAATTTCAAAAAAAAACCCCACTTCTTTTGAGACATGGCATCAACTACTTAGATGCAAGTGAGTGTGTTCAGTGAAGTGGTCTCTAGGAGGTCTCTAGGAGGTTCTCTAGGTTGGTGTTCTATTGATTACACGTTTTAATCCATTTAGCACATTTTTAATGAATCTCAACTATATTCAAAGCCCTGTGCTAGAAACTTCTGGAATAAAGAAATAGGTGAAATATAGTTCTTGCCCTCTAGGCAATTACAACCAGTAGGAGAAAATCATAAGCAAACCACTCGGAAGAACCCAAGGAAGGATTAAATATCAGTGAAATAAGGTAAAACTGTAGGACTGAGGCAATGCCCAGATGGAAAGAGCATGAAGTTTTTGGAGTCAGGAAACTTGAGTTTGAATTCTGATTCTACCATTTATTTGGGCAAAATGTAGAAGCTCACATAGATTCTCTAAACTTTGCTTTTATCATCTGTAAAGTGAAACTAATAATAACACCCACTTCATGCAATTAAATGAAATAATTAAGGTGAAATTTTTATATTAGATAAATTAATGTATAAAAGGTATTAGGGCCTAAGAATTGGGAAAAATGTAGGAGGGATGGTTTTTGAATGGAGACCTGAAATCTGAGAAGAATGTCAATATCTACTAGAAAAGAAGCAATAAGAAATAGCATATAAAAAGCAGCATAACAGTGAGCATAGGCTTAGGGCCTTCATGAATCTGGAGCATGGTGGATACAGTTGACACTTGGAGCAGAGGTGATCAAAAGCTGAGAAGGGTCAGCATGGATGGCATTTACCATTATGCTAAATAGAATTTGCATTGATTCTGCATTTGGCAAGGCAGCATGCATTTAAGTTAATTATTCTTGGTTCTTTTCAAATATTCCATAATTCTGATCTTTCACTAGCTCAGATTGACCTCTTCTCCAGAATGAGTAAAAACCTATGATATTCTATTATATATGGTATAACTATAAAGTAATAAAATTAATTTTTGTGTGTAACCTAAAATCTTACTAACACCTTTAAAGTCACATTCAAAGAGATTACTTATTATCTTTGTGTAATCATTTACTTTGTAGGGTTTTTATTTCAATAGTTTATTTCTTATTTTCTTTCTGCTATTTTCCTAGACTTGTTAACGACTAATTCACTATGAGAAATTTAGCATATTGTTTCTTTGCCTCATCTTTGCCCTATGTATAATGACAAATTGCTTCTTGCTGAATAGAATTTTGACAGGATATTCAAAAAATATTTTTTCATAATAATTTCCTATCAGGAGGTTAAAAATCTATCCATGAACATTCATGCATTACTGGTAGAAATGTAAAATGGTCCTGCCACTTTGGAAAACTGTTTGGCAGTTTCTTAAAATGTTAAGCATAAATTTATCATGATGTAGCAATTCAACTTCTAGGTATCTACCCAAGAGAAATGAAAACATATGTCCACACAAAACCTGTCTGTGCAACTTCACATCAGAGTCATTCGTGATAGCCAAAATGTGGAAACAATTCAAAAGTCCATTAATTGGTGAATGCATAAACAAATATAATATATACAAATAAGGGAATATTTTTCAGCAGTTAAGAGGGGTGAGTACTGATATATGCTGTAACGTGGATGAACCTCAGAAACCTTACGTCAAGTGAAAGAAAAGACCACATATTGTATGATTCCATTCATATAACATTACTAGAGAAGATGGATTTATAGAAATGAGTGTAAATATGTGGTTACCTGGGGCTTGGGGTGTGAAAGAGAGTGACTGCAAATGGTCATAAGGTTTCTTTTTTGGAATGATAAAAATATTCTAAAATTAGGTTGAATGATACTTGCACCACTCCCTATATTTACTAAAAATCATTGAATAGTACACTTAAAGTGGGTAACTTTTATGACACATAAATTTTACCTCAATAGATTTGATAAAAAGCTGTCTGGAGAAATAAGATATGCTTGAGGCAAAATTTAAGGGAACATTAAAATGATCTGATAGACATGTAGTGTTAGGCCATAACTTAACAGTTAAGAGATCAGAAAAGAAAGAGACATCATTTTTGATTGGATTTTAAAGAATAATTTGTGGAACAAATAGATTCTGAAATGATTATGAAACAGATGTGTTTAGTTGAATGTTGAAAGACAAATAGAATTTATTCAAGATTCTTTAATAATTTAACCCTAACCAAATTCCCTAAACATGTGTTTATTTCCTTTAGGGAACTTCAGTATTGATTAGAATTCCGCATTTACTATTTGTTAAACACAATTTGATATGTATTACCCTATCATAGAATACTACTTTTCCTTTTAGAAGGCCCTTCATAGTAAGAATCATAGCTTATTTCTTTGTATTTCTCAACTAGGCATCACCTACACAAAGTATACATTAGTTAGGGCCCAATAAAAATAGCCTTTGGCTGATTAACTGATGAATAGATACCATGTTGGGGTAGTACAAGGAAGGGCATAATGATGGAGGTAGTGGGGCAAGAAAGCTGTTGCTTAAGAGAAGGTTGGACAGTTACTTAGGGCTCAATTAGGAGGCCCTGGAGTGGCAGGTATGGGAATTTGGCTATTGATGTAGCTAGTTGAGGAGCAAAAGAATGGCTGATGCAGGTTGTGTTTTGAAAAACAAATGTATCAGCAGTGTGAGGAGTAGTTTGGTAGAGGAGAGTCTGGCATCAATTAACACGTGATCATTTTTCTTTTTTCTTCGTCACATATATAAAGGTTAGTTAATTTTTTATTGAGTATCTGGTAATTGTTTGCCTTACTTTAAATTCTGCTTCCTGGAAATCATTTGGTTCTTTGCACTTCTCCTTTGGCATTAACTTGAGGCTGATTTCTATGGAAAAGTACCTCTAGAGCATGCTTTGCAACAAGACAACAATTTTTTTTTGCTGTATGCGGGCCTCTCACTGTTGTGGCCTCTCCCGTTGTGGAGCACAGGCTCCGGACGCACAGGCTCAGCGGCCATGGCTCACGGGCCCAGCCGCTCCGCGGCCCGTGGGATCTTCCTGGACCAAGGCACGAACCCGCATCCCCTGCATCGGCAGGCGGACTCTCAACCACTGCACTACCAGGGAAGCCCAAGACAACAATTTTTGCCATGAACTTTAGTGCTGTTCTGCTATCATTGGTTTGAGAGTCAGCAATAATAAAATAAAACTCCTTTAAAAATATTGACCCAGACTAGTATTGCTTTTTTATTTTTTTTTAAATAACATGCTTGAAATTGAAAGCCTCTTTGTTGCTACAGCACTTATTCACATGTGAGACCTTAATATGTCTGCAATATTTTCCCTCTTTCAGGTTAAAGGGGAAGATTTCTCAGCATAACACCAACTCAGCCTTGTAAGTTAGTGCTTTTCAGTCTGACCCACAACACACCCAGCATCCCCCAATCAATGCACTGAGCTGGTGGGGCCTGAGGATCGGAGGGGAGTGCGATCATAAAGTTGGTATCAATAACCATAGCACATAAGCTCACATCCAGGTGTACATTTTCCTTCATTCTCCACATGAAATGGTGAGCTCAATACTCTTCTATTTTGAAGGGAATTGAAGTTTGTGGAACTAAAGGGCTATTAATGCTACACAAATCACATTGATGTTGCAGTGGACAGCTCCTACAACTCCATCTGGAGCTCATAAAAATCCAGAAGGCTTGTGTTCCCAGATTTGAGACCAAAAGTTGGGCAGATGCACAGTGACCTCTTTCAAAGGGAGGAGAAGAAATGCTTCAAAACAAAAAGGATATTAACAGGGGCTTCCCTGGTGGCGCAGTGGTTGAGAGTCCGCCTGACGATGCAGGGGACACGGGTTCGTGCCCCAGTCCGGGAGGATCCCACATGCCTTGGAGCGGATGGGCCCGTGAGCCATGGCCGCTGAGCCTGTGCGTCTGGAGCCTGTGCTCTGCAGCGGGAGAGGCCACAACAGTGAGAGGCCCGCGTGCCGCAAAAAAAAAAAAAAAAAAAAAAAAAAAAAAAGGATATTAACCAGCTTTCATACACATACTCTCCATCATTCAGTGAGAGCCGAATTTGAGATTGACTCAAATAGCCCATTGCAGAATTGGATTCAATTAAAATTCACTGCAATGTCAAGATATGTGAGCATAATTTTCTCCCCCTACTTAAGTGTGGCAGAACCACAATAATCAGCATCAGGTGGTCAAACTGAACTGTCATATAGAAGGATTCAGATAGTTTGACCTACAAAAAAATAGTTCTGAAAATACCAGGTACCTCTCAACCAACACCCTTTTGATTTAGTCAAAGAAAATTCTAGTGGTTTAGAATATGTTGAAAGATCAGTTGTCATTTAAAAAATATTATCTGGTTGTGACACCAAACAAATATCAAATCAGATCTATACTGTGTATTAAAAGCAATAACTGAGTGGTGAGTTTTGGGTGTGTTGACCTCAAATAGAGAAATAAAGTCCAGGGAAATTAAGTCTATGATACTACAATTCATGTTAAGTTTTACTTTAATGGAATTATGTGTACTTAGATTTCACATGGATTTCACTTGGAGGATTAAAGAAGGAAGGTTCAAGAAACTCAACTGAAGAGTAGAAGAAATCAATATCTACTGAGACAATGAGGTGTGTGGGAGTGTGGAGAGCTTTCATGGTCAGGTCCCAGAGGTTGTTGTTCTAGAAAGGGATCGACTTTAGTCAAACCTCAAGCAGCCTGGAAGACCCATAAGAGAGTGGCCTGTTTTTGGTAAACAGGTGAAGCTTGTGTTTGCTCAGTTCCTTTTACTTTTTTTTTTTTTTTTTTTTTTTTTGCAGTACGTGGGCCTCTCACTGTTGTGGCCTCTCCCGTTGCAGAGCACAGGTTCCAGACGCGCAGGCCCAGCGGCCATGGCTCACGGGCCCAGCTGCTCCGTGACATGTGGGATCTTCCCAGACCGGGGCACGAACCCACGTCCCCTGCATCGGCAGGCGGACTCTCAACCACTGCGCCACCAGGGAAGCCCCCTTTTACTTTTTAAAATCATTCCTTAAATGCATACCTGTGTTGCATTAAAAATTAATTTAATAAATAATTAATTATTGGGTGAATTTATTTTGTTGTTAACTATCAGTGATTATCCATTCTAACATAAGTGTATGCAAGGAGAAATAATTCTTGTTACTCATATTAAAAAGTGGCTAAGAGAGTAATCACATAGTAGCAAAAATGTGGTGGGAACTGGGATAATCCTCAGCCTTTGACCATCTGCTTCACTGCCAACTGAACGTTTACCAAACATATTTCATCTCCCTGGTATAAGCTTTGCACTGTAGTCTATGTAAGTAAAAATACTTCTGGGAAGGGTATGGATAGAAAGACCTCCTAGGGACCTTAGATACGATTTATTCCAATGTTTTGCTTTACAGAAGAGGAAACTGAGGCCCAGAGAGGTCACATAGTATCTTGTAGGACGTTCACTGTGATTCTAGTACTAGGACTCACTTCTAGGCTTTTCTGCCATATTGAATGCACTGCTTATTTAATAACTTTCAAGTACTTTGACTTCAAATGCCCTTTCTGTGCAGCTGTGATTCTGATTCAAGGATCATTTCTTGAGACCCCCCCCCAAGGAGGTTATTGATTCATGTTTCTAGTTATTGCTGAAAACAAACACAGTCATTTGAAGAAATAGCAACAAGAGTTTTATAGAGGGGTCTGCTGTTGGGTTTAGTTGTAAAACATACCTATTCTGGATGATTTTACTGTAGAGAACTTCTTTGTAAAAGATTTAAGGACTTTCTGGAAAGAGTAGAGAGAATATTGGTACATAATGAATGTTTACTGATGAGAAAAGAGTGACTTTCTCCTAAAAGTCATGGTTGGTCACTCACTGAGTTATAATCTCCATAGAAACAAAAGCTAATGTTTATGACTGATCATCATGTAACACAGTGTTCAAAAGACCTTATTTGATTTAACTTATTTTATCCTTACCATGATACTACCAGAATGTGAGTAATTTGCCCAGATCTTAAGGACCACATTCAGGATTCCATCTCTAGCATTTTGCTTTCAGAATGCAATGTGTACAATAATACAGACCCTTGTTATAGAACAAAGGTTATTTCCTACACTCTCTTCTTTGGTGCTCATTATTAGAGTTTCCAGCCTCATACTTGCGTGACCTGAATCTCTAACACTTTAGTATGAATTACTTATATTAATTGCTTTCCTGTTATGTAAGGAGATACTCTGATAAAGGAAGTCCTGGGGTTAGAGGCTTGACTAGGATAGGGTTATGTAAAGTCTAGGACTTCTCAAGATTAATTAGCACAATGTCAAAATTTTTCTTATGGCCAGTGGCACCACTCTATTTTGTGATGAAGAAGATTACAGTGAGAAATTTTGTCTAAAATGCTGGAGACTCAATTCCACCATTCATGCACTGTGTGACCTTCAGCAAATATCATTTGTTCTTCCAGGGACCTTAGGTTTATCATCTGTGTGATCATCTTTATGTTTTCTTCTTGCTTTAACCATCTGGGAATTTAAAGTTTGTTTCTCCCACAGGACCAGTGTTCTGGGAAAGCAGACTAGTTAACTTCATCTGCAGATGACAGTGTGGGCCTCCATGTTCCAAACGAACGCTCTTCTCTTGTTTTTATGGTGAGTCATTTTTGAGTAGCAAAGCAAGCAGGACTGCCTCCAAGCCAACTCATCACTGGCAGGAAATCATTATAGTGCCTGGCATTATTCCTACCCATTTCCTTTGATTCCTCACTTCTCGACTCTCAGTCATAAGGGACAGGGGTTCCCCATTGGCCTATTTTGGCAGAGAAGGTGTGGAGAGGAAAGAGAGGGGTTGATAGGAAGGAGAAAGAGCTGTCTGAGCTGTCCCTGTCTGAGCCAAGCCAGGATTGATTGCCTTGGGTTCCCACATGTGCACCTCTTCTTCAAGAAAACTGGATGAAGCAAGGGGGGTACTCTATAGTCAGGAAGGTTGAATGCAAAGTTGCTCCATGGGATAAAAGAGAATACAATCATCATAATCTTGAAAACCATCGCTAATCCCCAGCCCTCATCACCAAAGACAAAAACAGCTCCCACTTCTATATGTTGCATTCAGTCTTGGCACTCCCTCCCCTCCATATTCCCCTATTAATCTTTCTGTACATTTTAAATAAGTTCCACTAAGATAAGTATTAAAGCAAGAGAAATCACACTATCCAATTTGCTTTGGGCTGTCAGAGATGTCAGCACTGTTGAAGTAGGTGGGGGATGTAGAGATGGATTTGGAGAGGGAGTTACCTGATGATGGAAGAGGAAGGGGAAGGATGAGAAATCAAACACACAAATCAGGGGCCAAGATGACCCTCTTTTAGGTCACAAGAGTCTTTCTCTCCTATTTTCCAAGAAGGATGTAGTTCAGAAGAAGCCAAAAGAGTGTATTATTTTGGCAATATTAAGGATAAATCATCTGGTTCCAACATGAGTCACGTGTTTCACTGTCAAGATGCACAGAAATCAACATCACAGAACCTCAGATCTCTAGTCAATACAGACTGTGAGAATGAAACTTTCTTCTATTTCCCTCTCCTCAGCCTCTGTCATTTGATGATTTCAATATGAATACTCAGCACATGGAATAAGCTCAATTGATGTTGGCTGAATGGACCTAACAACTCTATTTTTTTTTTCTGAGCCTCACTCTTTTTATTTAATAATATCATGGACATTGTTATATGTTCAAATATAGAACCACTTCATTATTTCTGATGGCTACAGAATCCTCATGATTTATGGAACAAATTGCATCAGTTGGGGTTGAAGAGAGAAGCAAGGCTATTCTAAGTGATCTAGAAGAATTAGATCAGGGGGCCAGTTAGGCATCCTATGAAGTCTGTGGGTTCCATCAGTGGTACCCAGTTGGAAGTCAGGAGGGCTGGCAGTTGGACATAAAGTTTCGAGGGTGCATCAAGAACAATTGGGAAGCCATGAAGATAAAGTGAAGCCATGTCTTTCTCTCACCACTTCTATCGTTGACCATTACCACAGAGCCAAACTCATACCTGGCCAGGATGCACAGAACCTGCCAGGGTCAAAGCAGCAGAAGCTGTAGGAGCTGCACCATGATGGCTGCCATGCCTGTAAGTGAGCAGCCTGCACATGAGGTGCATGGCACCTGCCATACACCAACCTTCAAACTCAATGCAGGCTGCACTTCTACTCTGCTCACCTGACACATTTCTCTTTGTGAGCCCCAATCCAGAAAATTTATGAGGAAGGGATTGGGAAAACTAGTTCCAGCTTAGCTGGGCTCTGGAATCCAAGCTCTACACTAGCCCCACATTGATGGAAACTGAGGGTGTTTCTCATCTTTTAAGTCTCTAAGTGATTTTGTAATGAATAGCTCTATACTTGCTTCTTTGTTCACTTGTGTAAGTACACCTAGAAAATTAATTTCTGAAAGTGGAATAGCTGGCCCGGATATGTGAACTTTTAAATTTTATTAGATATTGCGAAGAGTTTGTACCAATTTACATTCCAAAGAGTTTGTACCAATTTACATTCCTGTCAATGATGTATGAGAATTTGGATTTCCCAGCATCCTCATCATATACAACTCTTAACATTGAGAGTTTCAAGAAAAGATAGGGGCAACAAAAATAAAGAATATGAAGATACATGCAAAAGGCCTCCCCTCCTCAACTCGTTCATACACATATAAAACACACCAGAAAGTCAACCAAAATTTTATGTAGTTTGTAGTTTGTTGAAAGGATTGAGTGATTTACAGTGAGTTTAAACCAATGCAGAATTTCCAGACCTAATGCTACCATCCTCTTGTTTGAAGGCAACAGAGGTGGAAATTTCCACGCATGTGGGCTCCTGGGCCAGCAGATGGTGATGTTTCTCAGTTTTACACAAAGACATGGACCAGAGGCCATTAGAGATGCAGGGTGTGTTTATCAGATGGCTGTTAAATAGCTCAAAATCTGTAAAGGCATGGCAAATCAGCGCTTATTTATTTATTTTTACTTAGAGTTGGTGAATTCAGTAAAATTCCATAATGGGCAAATGAACACTGTGTGTTTGTGTTGGGGATGCGAGCAGAGGATGACCTGAATCTCTGAATCTGTGATGGTTGAGTAGCTCGATTTTATCTCCCTCTGTTGCTTTTTAAAATGAGATTCCTCCTGTGCTGCCTTCTGGCAGCCTGGATTTAGTCAATGTGGGACCAAAGGGCACCTGACAGCAGCTTGTTCATTTCTTTTCCATTTCTTTAGAAGGGGGCTCCTCCTCCAGCATCAACCAGTTTGGCCCTGGCTCCTGCGGCTGAGGCAGAATCTGTGTGGGGCTGGGTCAAGGAGCCAGAGCAAGGCTGCTCAGGGTGAGGATAGGAAGGGAGAGTGCTCAGGCAGCCCCTCCCGGATGGCATTCTCAGCTGCACAGGAAAACTGGAGACAAGCCCATCCCTCCCTGACTGACACAGCAGCTATTGAACTGAGAGCCAGACTCTGCCTGGAGAGAGATAGATCTGTTTTAAGCAGAGTGAGAGAAATTTGGGGAGTAAACTGGTCTTAAAATACTGCCTGTTCTGTGTGCTGTCCCATTAAGGGAAATGGTATTACCTAAGATCCAGAGCATTTGGTTTTTAGGTCTGGAGGTGCCACTATCTCAATGTATGATATTAAACTTTTTTTTTCATCTGTAGTGTAATCCCTTTGAAGAATATTCTCCAACCATATTTAAATTATATTCTTCTGAACTAACAACCCTGTCTATACAGGGGAATTTTTAGATGCCAGGGCTGTACTCTCACTCAATAAAATCAGAATTTCTAGGAATGGGGCCTCAGCATGCATCTTTTTGACAAGCTTTCCAGGTGATTCTAATATACAGCCAGAGATGAGAAATGTCACTCTAACCAGGGGTCCTCAAAGGAAGGTCCCAGGACCAGCAGCATCAGCTTCACTTGAGAACCTATTGGAAATGAAAATTATCAGAATCAGAAATCCTAAAGGTGGGCCCAGCCATTTGTGTTTTAACAAGCCCTCCAAGTGATTGTGATACACGCTGAAGTTTGAAACCCACTGTTGCATTTGGGAGGAGGAGGTTTCCCCACATTTTTGCAGCTAGGTGGTACTGGTGTCTACTTTGGCAGTGGGCTGTGAACACAGATGTTCTACATCATTTCCTGGCCTAAGGTTTAAATGCTAGCACTTGACAGTTCATTTTCTCAACCCCCTAAGCTATGTGATTTTAACAGCCAGGAGCGCAGCACATTGGCCCCTCTGTTAGCTTGGACCCCTGAATTGCTAGATAAATGCCTTGTGAATGAGACAAAAACAACATAAAACTTTAATGCATTAAATGATCAAAATTTTGTAGCTGTTTACTGCCATATACCTTACCCTTCCTGATTAATACAGTTATTCATGTTATAGTTCCGACTATTTGGTTGGGTTGGTACTGATAAGATAAGAAGAGAAGCTAAAGGCACAGGTTATGTTATAGTTATGTTGAATGGAATCATAGGACTGTGGGAAAGGTATACAACATAGGGAGTGCACCAAGGCCTGGCATCTGGAGAGAAAGTAGAACATGAAAAAGTGCTGGAATATAAGCAGGACCCCCACAGAGTTTTCAAACAAACTTTGTTTCACATTTCTGCTAAGAGGATATACTTAGGTCTAAAATTTTAAATATGTTCTGATATCTGGGTCTGATTCACACGTTCTAGAAAAGGGAATAAAATTGAAAAAAAAATTAGCCTCATATTTCGAGGTATCCAAATAACTATTTTTGGTATTTCATTGTCCAAACATTGGGGTCTGTGTTTGCCACCTTTAAGATTCTTCTTAAAACTCTGGATAGTCATGATGAAACTAGGAATTTGGTATTGCTTTTCTTCCACTGTAAGAGCCTAAATCTTGAAGTGCAATCAACTTATCTTAGACCCTTTCCGAGCAGATTACTTTGTCTCTCAATGACAGAAACTGCAAAAATTTGTGTTCTTTCACTAAGTCAAGTGTCTTTGGGGTTAGTCCCTGTACTAGGCTGCTTGGGCTGTTATAACAAAATACCAAAGACTGCACGACTTAAATAACAGAATCTATTTGCTCACAGTTCTGGAAGCTGGAAGTCCAAGAACAAGACGACAGCAGGGTTGGTTTCTCCTGAGGTCTCTCTCCTTGGCTTGCAGATACTTGCCTTCTTTGTGTGTGTACACTCTTGATTTTTCTTCCTCAGTCTATTATAAGGTGGGATTAAAGTCCCACCCTTAAGGGGTGATTGGTTCTAGGAACCCCAGGAATACCAAAATCTGAGGATGCTCAAATTCCTTGTATAAAATGATGTAGTACAGTTAGCCTTCCGTATCTGGGGGTTCAATATCCATGAATACAGAAAGCCAACTCTATTTGCTTAAAGGCCCTATCTTCAAACATAGTCATATGGCAGTGGGGTTAGTACTTAAACATGAATGTTAGGGACATACAATTCAGTTCATAACAGTCTTTCTCCTTTATATATTTGCTTCTTCCTTTATATATTTATAGTCATTACCCTGTAAAGGCTGCTTCACAAATCTGGTTACATCCAATATATGCTTCATATTTTTTAACAGAAAATTTCCCAGATCTTTGTTTTGTCATTTTATATTGATCTTTCTTAATTGTTATTGTTCCCTCTTGCCAACAGATTGTTGTCATCAAAATCAACATCACCACCATCATTAATGTTGTCATCTTAACCAACATTTATTGAAACTTTCCTATGTTGCCAGGGCCTGAGCTAAGTTACATTGATCAACACGTCATACATTTAAACATCCCCCATCAGTTTCCTCATTTTCTCTGCCTTGTAACTTTCTATCACTGTTGTATAGTCTTCTGACATGGAAATACTGTTTTGGTCAAATAAATGTACCTTTGATCCTTTAAGTATATCTTGCTCATTCCTATCTTTGTCCATTTACTCAAAATTACAATGCTCTTTTATTGCCTCATTAAGATATGACACTTAGTACTTTGTTTATAAAAAGTAAATGCTCAATAGTCATTCCTCCAGAGAGCTCTCTGTGACTTAAGTTAGGAGAGCTCAACAAAAGCTGCTGTTATGTCTGTGTAAGAGCTTTCCCTTACAGAGTTGGTGTTGAAGATCTCCCAAGAGTTGATCTGAATTGGGTCATTAAGATAGATGAAATAACCATATTGACTATTTAGTGGGCTTGTTATTTCAGTCATCTTAATGAGAGAATTAGATCGACCCTAAAACACTCCAAATCCTTATTTGATGATTGACCTAGAAGCAATCAATCTGTCTGTGTTGCTCTACATGAATCCTCTTCTCTGTACAACCAGACTCACTCACCATAACCCCTCTAAACTTGAGCTCTGCATGTGTGTGTGCGCATGCATGCATACACATGCACACACACACATACATGCAGAGATGTGGAGCAGATGGTAGAGTGAATTCAGACCCTGCACTTTAGTGGTTATAGGACCATTCCACTTAACTTCCCTGAGCATGAATTTCCTAACAATCCTGTGCAAAATGACAAATTTGACACTTTTTTTTTTTCTGTGTTGAAGCAACATTGTCTTTATTACATTCAGCACAGAGGCAGGCGTTATTTTTGGACAGGGTCATTCTAAGATAAGATATTATTCCATAATCAGATCTCAATAATATTTTAATGACAAAAAATCCAAACACTTATCAAGACAAAACAAACTGCATGATGGAACACTGGAAAATGGATATTATATGAGAAAGTGAAAGTCCAATACCTACCTCTCAAATTAGGGAAAATCAGGTTAATTCAGTGAGATAAGCCTGCAGACTAAGACTAAATATTTTTAAGATACCCATTCTCTCCAACTTAATTTATAAATGCAATATAATCCCATTTAAAATTCCAGGTAGAAACTTAATAAAGAAAAATAAATAAATAAAATTCCAGGTAGAGGGACATGCGCTCACTCCCTCTTGAGAGAGCACCGGAATCACAACTAACTGCTGAACAATCATCAACAGGAAGACACTGGAACTCACCAAAAAATATACCCCATATCTGAAGACAAAGGAGAAGTCAAAATGAGATGGTAGGTGGGGCAAAATAACAATAAAATCAAATCCCGTAACCACTGGGTGGTTGACTCACAAACTGAAGAACAATTATACCACAGAAGTCCACCCACCAGAGTGAAGGTTCTGAGCCCCACGTCAGGCTTCCCAACCAGGGTTTACGGCAATTGGAGGAGGAATTCCCAGAGAATCAGACAGTGAATGCTAGCGAGATTTGATTGCAGGACTTCGACAGGGCTGGGTGAAACAGAGACTTCACTCTTGGGGGGAAAACACAAAGTAGTGTGTGCATGATGACCCAGGGGAAGGAGCAGTGACCTCATAGAAGATTGAACCAGACCTACCTGGTAGTGTTGGAGGGTCTCTTGCAGAAGTGGGGGGCAGCTGTAGCTCACTGCAGGGACAAGGACACTGGCAGCAGAACTTCTGGGAAGTACTCCTTGGCATGAGGCTCCCCAGAGTCCACCATTAGCCCCACAAAACAGCCTCTAGGCTCCCATGCTGGGTCACTTCAGGACAAACAACTGAAAAGGAGGGAACTCAGCCCAACCCATAAGCAGAAAAGTGGATTAAAGTTTTACTGAGCTCTGCCCACCAGAGCAACAGCCAGCTGTACCCACCACCAATCCCTCCCATCAGGAAACTTGCACAAGCCTCTTCTATAGCCTCATCCACCAGAGAACAGACAGCAGAAGCAATAATAACTACAATCCTGCAGCCTGTGGAATGACAACCACATTCACAGAAAGACAGACAAAATGAAAAAGCTGAGGACTATGTACCAGATGAAGGAACAAGACAAAACCCCAGAAAAACAACTAAATGAAGTGGAGATATGCAGCCTTTCAGAAACATAATTCAGAATAATGATAGTGAAGATGATCCAGGACCTCAGAAAAAGAATTGAGGTAAAGATTGAGAAGATGCAAGAAATGTTTAACAAAGACCTAGAAGAATTAAAGAACAAATACCTAGGAGAATTAAAGAGAAAACAGAGATGAACAATACAATAACTGAAATGAAAAATACACTAGAAGGAATCAATAGCAGAATAACTGAGACAGAAGAATGGATAAGTGACCTGGAAGACAGAATGGTGGAATTCACTGCTACAGAACAGAATAAAGAAAAAAGGATGGAAAAAAATGAAGGCAGCCTAAGAGATGTCTGGGAAAACATTAAATGCAAGAACATTCCCTTTATAGGGGACCCAGAAGGAGAAGAGAGAGAGAAAGGACCAGAGAAAATACTTGAAGAGATTATAGTCCAAGAAGCACAAAGAGTCCCAGGCAGGATGAACCCAAGGAGAAACACACTGAGACTCATAGCAATCAAGTAGACAAAAATTAAAGGCAAAGAATAATTATTAAAAGCAACAATGGAAAAGTGACAACATACAAGGGAACTTGCTTAAGGTTAACAGCTGATTTCTCAACAGAAACTCTACAAGCCAGAAGGGAGTGGCACAATATATTTTAAATGGTGAAAGGGAAGAACATACGACCAAGATTACTCTACCCGGAAAGGATCTCATTCAGATTCAATGGATAAATCAAAACGTTTACAGAGAAGCAAAAGCTAAGAGAATTCAGAAGCACCAAACTAGCTCTACAACAAATGCTAAAGAAACTTCTCTAAGTGGGAAACACAAGAGAAGGAAAGGACCTACAAACACAAAACAATTAAGAAAATTGTCATAGGAACATACATATTGATAATTACCTTAAATGTGAATAGATTAAGTGCTACAACCAAAAGACACAGGCTTGCTGAATGGATACAGAAACAAGACCTGTACATATGCTGTCTACAAGAGACCCACTTCAGACCTAGGGACACATACAGACTGAAAGGGAGGGGATGGAAAATGATATTACATGCAAATGGAAATCAAAAGAAAGCTGGAGTAACAATACTCATATCAGATAAAATAGACTTTAAAATAAAGAATGTTACAAGAGACAAAGAAGGACACTACATAATGCCAAGGGATCAATCCCAGAAGAAGATATAACAATTATAAATATATATACACCCAACATAGGTGCACCTCAATACATAAGGAAATGCTAACAGCTACAAAAGAGGAAATCTACAGTAACATAATAATAGTGGGGCACTTTAACACCTCACTTACACCAATGGACAGATCATCCAGACAGAGATAATAAGGAAACAGAAGCTTTAAATGACACAATAGACCAGACAGATTTAATTGATATTTATAGGATATGCCATTCAAAAATAGCAGATTACACTTTCTTCTCAAGTGCAGAACATTCTCCAGGATAGATCACATATTGGGTCACAAATGAAGCCTTGGTAAATTTTAAAAAATTGAAATCATATAAAACATCTTTTCCCACCACAGTGTTATGAGATTAGAAATCAATTATAGGGAAAAAATGTAAAAGCACAAAGATGTCGAGGCTAAACAATATGTTACTAAATAACTAAGAGATCACTGAAGAAATCAAAGAGGAAATCAGAAAATACCTAGAGACAAATGACAATGAAAACATGATGATCCAGATTCCTACGGAATGCAGCAAAAGCAGTTCTCAGAGGGAAGTCTATAGCAATACAATCCTACCTCAAGAAACAAGAAAAATCTCAAATAAACAATTTAACCTTACAACTAAATGAATTAAAGAAGGAAGAAACAAAAAACAAAGGTAGCAGAAGGAAAGAAATCATAAAAATCAGACCAGGATTAAATGAAATAGAAACAAACAAACAAACAAAAACAATAGCAAAGATCAATACAACTAAAACCTGGTTCTTTGAGAAGATAAACAAAATTGATAAACCACTAGTCAGACTCATCAAGAAGAAGAGGGAAAGGACTCAAATCGATAAAATTAGAAATGAAAAAGAAGTTACAACAGACACCGCAGGTAAAAAAAAGCATCCTAAGAGACTACTACAAGCAACTCTAGGCCAGTAAAATGGACAGCTTGGAAGAAATGGACCAATTCTTAGAAAGGTATAACCTTATAAGACTGAACCAGGAAGAAATAGAAAATAGGAACAGACGAATCACAAGTAATGAAATTGAAACTGTGATTAAAAATCTTCCAACAAACAAAAGTCCAGGACTAGATGACTTCACAGGTGAAAACTACCAAACATTTAGAGAAGAGCTAAAACCCATACTTCTCAAACTCTTCCAAAATATTGCAGAGGAAGGGGCACTGCCAAATTCATTCTACACAGCCACCATCACCGTGATACAAAAACCAGATAAAGATATTACCAGGGGGGACCTTGAGGATGGTGGAGGAGTAAGACACAGAGATCACCTTCCTCCCCACAGATACACAAGAAATACATCTACACGTGGAACAACTCCTACAGAACACTTACTGAACACTGGTAGAAGACCTCAGACCTCCCAAAAGGCAAGAAACTCCCCACGTACCTGGGTAGGGCAAAAGAAAAAAGAAAAAACAGAGACAAAGGAATAGGGACAGCACCTGCACCAGTGGGAGGGAGCTGTGAAGGAGGAAAAGTTTCCACACACTAGGAAGCCCCTTCGCGGGCAGAGACTGTGGGAGGCAGAGGGGGGAGCTTCGGGGCCGCGGAGGAGTGCACAGCAATGGATGTGGAGGGCAAAGCGGGGAGATTCCCGCACAGAGGATCGGTGCTGACCGGCACTCACCAGCCCGAGAAGCTTGTCTGCTCAGCCGCCGGGCGGGAGGGGGCGCGGGGCTGTGAGCTGAAGCTCGGGTTTCCGTCGGAGCGCAGGGAGAGGACTGGGGTTGGCGGCTTGAACATAGCCTGAAGGGGTTAGTGCACCACGGCTAGCCGGGAGGGAGTCCGGGAAAAGTCTGCAGCTGCCGAAGAGGCAAGAGACTTTTTCTTCCCTCTTTGTTTCCTGGTGCGCGAGGAGAGGGGTTTAAGAGCGCTGCTTAAAGGAACTCCAGAGACGGGCGCGAGCCGCGGCTAAAAGCACGGACCCGAGGGACCGGCGGGAGACGCTAAGGCTGCTGCTGCCGCCACCAAGGGGCCTGTGTGCGAACACAGGTCACTATCCACACCCCTCTTCCGCGGAGCCTATGCAGCCTGCCACTGCCAGGTTCCCGGGGTCCAGGGACAACTTCCCGGGGAGAACGCATGGCGGGCCTCAGGTTGGTGCAACGTTACGCTGGCCTCTGCCGCCGCAGGCCCGCCCCGCACGCAGTGCCCCTCCCTCCCCCCCCGGCCTGAGTGCGCCAGAGCCCCCGAATCAGCGGCTCCTTTAACCCCGTCCTGTCTGAGCAAAAAACAGATGCCCTCCAGCGACCTACGCGCAGAGGTGGGGCCAAATCCAAAGCTGAGCCCCTGTGAGCTGTGAGAACAAAGAAGAGAAAGGGAAATCTCTCCCAGCAGCCTCAGAAACAGCGGATTAAATCTCCACAATCAACTTGATGTACCCTACACCTGTGGAATACATGAATAGACAACGAATCATCCCAAATTGAGGAGGTGGGCTTCGAGAGCAAGATCTATGATTTTTTCCCCTTTTCCTCTTTTTGTGAATGTGTATGTGTATGCTTCTGTGTGAGATCTTGTCTGTATAGTTTTGCTTCCACCATTTGTCCTAGGGTTCTACCCGTCCATGTTTTTTTTTTTTTAAATTATTTTCTTAATAAGTAATTTTAATAACTATTATACTTTTCTTTCTTTCTTTCTTTCTATTTTTCTTTCTTTCTTTCTTCCCTCCTTCCTTCCTTTCTTTCTTTCCTTCCTTCCTTCCCTCCTTTAGACAACGAATCATCCCAAATTGAGGAGGTGGTCTCTGAGAGCAAGATTTATGATTTTTTTCCACTTTACCTCTTTTTGTGAGGGTGTCTGTGTATGCTTCTGTGTAAGATTTTGTCTGTATAGCTCTGCGTCCACCATTTGTCTTAAGGTTCTATCTGTCCCTTTTTTTAAAAAAATAATTATTTTTTAATTCAATAACTTTATTACTTTCTTTTTCTTTCTTTCTTTCTTTCTTTCTTTCTTTCTTTCTTTCCTCCTTTCTTTCTTTCTTTCTTCATACTTCTACTAATTCTCTCTACTTTTTCTCCTTTTTATTCTGAGCCGTGTGGATGAAAGGCTCTTGGTGCTCCAGCCAGGAGTCAGGGCTCTGCCTCTGAGGTGGGAGAGCCAACTTCAGGACACTGGTCAACAAGAGACCTCCCAGCTCCACATAATATCAAATGGTGAAAATCTCCCAGAGACCTCCATCTTAACACCAGCACCCAGCTTCACTCAATGACCAGCAAGCTACAGTGCTGGACAACCTACGCCAAACAACTAGCAAAACAGGAACACAACACCACCCATTAGCAGAGAGGCTGCCTAAAATCATAATAAGTCCACAGAA
Source organism: Globicephala melas (assembly GCF_963455315.2). Classification (NCBI taxonomy): domain Eukaryota; kingdom Metazoa; phylum Chordata; class Mammalia; order Artiodactyla; family Delphinidae; genus Globicephala; species Globicephala melas. The sequence goes on along the minus strand of NC_083326.1, from coordinate 32,142,866 downwards.
ATCCCAAAACACACCACCAGACATGAACCTGCCCACTAGACAGACAAGATCCAGCCTCATGAACCACAACACAGGCACTAGTCCGCTCCACCTGGAAGCCTACACAACCCACTGAACCAACCTTAGCCACTGGAGACAGACATCAAAAACAGCAGGAACTACGAACCTGCAGCCTGCAAAAAGGAGACCCCAAACACAGTAAGATAAGCAAAATGAGAAGACAGAAAAACACACAGCAGATGAAGGAGCAAGATAAAAATCCACCAGACCTAACAAATGAAGAAGAAATAGGCAGTCTACCTGAAAAAGAATTCAGAATAATGATAGTAAGGATGATCCAAAATCTTGGAAATAGAATGGACAAAATGCAAGAAACAGTTAACAAGGACCTAGAAGAAATAAAGATGAAACAAGCAACAATGAACAGCACAATAAATGAAATTAAAAGTACTCTAGATGGGATCAATAGCAGAATAACTGAGGCAGAAGAATGGATAAGTGACCTGGAAGATAAAATAGTGGAAATAACTACTGCAGAGCAGAATAAAGAAAAAAGAATGAAAAGAACTGAGGACAGCCTCAGAGACCTCTGGGACAACATTAAACACACCAACATTCGAATTATAGGGTTTCCAGAAGAAGAAGAGAAAAGGAAAGGGACTGAGAAAATATTTGAAGACATTACAGTTGAAAGCCTCCCTAATATGGGAAAGGAAATAGTTAATCAAGTCCAGGAAGCACAGAGAGTACCATACAGGATAAATCCAAGGAGAAATATGCCAAGACACATATTAATCAAACTGTCAAAAATTAAATACAAAGAAAGCATATTAAAAGCAGCAAGGGAAAAACAACAAATAAAACACAAGGGAATCCCCATAAGGTTAACAGCTGATCTCTCAGCAGAAACCCTACAAGCCAGAAGGGAGTGGCAGGACATACTGTAAGTGATGAAGGAGAAAAACCTGCAACCAAGCTTACTCTACCCAGCAAGGATCTCATTCAGATTTGATGGAGAAATTAAAACCTTTACAGACAAGCAAAAGCTGAGAGAGTTCAGCACCACCAAACCAGCTTTACAACAAATGCTAAAGGAACTTCTCTAGACAAGAAGCACAAGAGAAGGAAAAGACCTATAATAACAAACCCAAAACAATTTAGAAAATGGGAATAGGAACATACATATCAATAATTACCTTAAATGTATATGGACTAAATTCTCCCACCAAAAGACACAGATTGGCTGAATGGGTACAAAAACAAGACCCTTATATATGCTGTTTCCAAGAGACCTACTTCAGACCTAGAGACACATACAGACTGAAAGTAAGGGGATGGAAAAAGATATTCCATGCAAATGGAAACCAAAAGAAAGCTGGAGTAGCAATTCTCATATCAGACAAAATAGACTTTAAAATAAGGACTATTAGAAGAGACAAAGAAGAACACTACATAATGATCAAGGGATCGATCCAAGAAGAAGTTATAACAATTGTAAATATTTATGAACCCAACATAGGAGCACCTCAATACATAAGGCAAATACTAACAGCCATAAAAGGGGAAATTGACAGTAGCACATTCATAGTAAGGGACTTTAACACCCCACTTTCACCCATGGACAGATCATCCAAAATGAAAATAAATAAGGAAACACAAGCTTTAAATGATACATTAAACAAGATGGACTTAATTCATATTTATAGGACACTCTATCCAAAAACAACAGAATACACATTTTTCTCAAGTGCTAGATCATATCTTGGGTCACAAAACAAGCCTTGGTAAATTTAAAAAAATTGAAATTGTATCAAGTATCTTTTCCGAACACAACGCCATGAGACTAGACATCAATTATAGGAAAAGATCGGTAAAAAATGCAAACACATGGAGGCTAAACAATACACTACTAAAAAGTGAAGTGATCACTGAAAAAATCAAAGAGGAAATTAAAAAATACCCAGAAACAAATGACAATGGAGACACAACGACCCAAAACCTGTGGGATGCAGCAAAAGCAGTTCTAAGGGGTAAGTTTATAGCAATACAAGCCCCCCTTAAGAAGCAGGAAACATTTCGAATAAACAACCTAACCTTGCACCTCAAGCAATTAGAGAAAGAAGAACAAAAAAAACCCAAAGCTAGCAGAAGGAAAGAAATCATAAAAATCAGATCAGAAATAAATGAAAAAGAAATGAAGGAAACAATAGCAAAGACCAATAAAACTAAAATATGGTTCTTTGAGAGGATAAACAAAATTGATGAACAACTAGCCAGACTCATCAAGATAAAAAGGGAGAAGACTCAAATCAATAGAATTAGAAATGAAAAAGGAGAAGTAACAACTGACACTGCAGAAATAAAACAGATCATGAGAGATGACTACAAGCAACTCTATGCCAATAAAATGGACAATCTGGAAGAAATGGACAAATTCTTAGAAATGCACAACCTGCCAAGACTGAATCAGGAAGAAATAGAAAATATGAACAGACCAATCACAAGCACTGAAATTGAAACTGTGATTAAAAATCTTCCAACAAACAAAAGCCCAAGACCAGATGGCTTCACAGGCGAATTCTATCAAACATTTAGAGAAGAGATAACACCTATCCTTCTCAAATTCTTCCAAAATATAACAGAGGAAGGAACACTTCCAAATTCCTTCTACGAGGCCACCATCACCTTGATACCAAAACCAGACAAGGATGTCACAAAGAAAGAAAACTACAGGCCAATATCACTGATGAACATAGATGCAAAAATCCTCAACAAAATACTAGCAAAGAGAATCCAACAGCACATTAAAAGGATCATACACCATGATCAAGTTGGGTTTATTCCAGGAATGCAAGGATTCTTCAATATATGCAAATCTATCAATGTGATAAACCATATTAACAAATCGAAGGAGAAAAACCATATGATCATCTCAATAGATGCAGACAAAGCTTTTGACAAAATTCAACACCCATTTATGATAAAAACCCTGCAGAAAGTAGGCATAGAGGGAATTTCCTCAACATAATAAAGGCCATATATGACAAGCCCACAGCCAACATCATCCTCAATGGTGAAAAACTGAAAGCATTTCCACTAAGATCAGGAACAAGACAAGGTTGCCCACTCTCACCACTCTTATTCAACTTAGTTCTGCAAGTTTTAGCCACAGCAATCAGAGAAGAAAAGGAAATAAAAGGAATCCAAATCAGAAAAGAAGAAGTAAAGCTGTCACTGTTTGCAGATGACATGATACTATACATAGAGAATCCTAAAGATGATACCAGAAAATGACTAGAGCTAATCAATGAATTTGGTAAAGTAGCAGGATACAAAATTAATGCACAGAAATCTCTGGCATTCCTCTACACTAATGATGAAAAATCTGAAATTGAAATCAAGAAACCACTCCCATTTACCATTGCAACAAAAAGAATAAAATATCTAGGAATAAACCTAACTAAGGAGACAAAAGACCTGTATGCAGAAAATTATAAGACACTGATGAAAGAAATTAAAGATGATGCAAATAGATGGAGAGATATACCCTGTTCTTGGATTGGAAGAATCAACATTGTGAAAATGACTCTACTACCCAAAGCAATCTATAGATTCAATGCAATCCCTATCAAATTACCACTGGCATTTTTCACAGAACTAGAACAAAAAATTTTGCAATTTGTATGGAAACACAAAAGACTCCGAATAGCCAAAGCAATCTTGAGAATGAAAAAAGGAGCTGGAGGAATCAGGCTCCCTGACTTCAGTCTATACTACAAAGCTATAGTAATCAAGACAGTATGGTACTGACACAAAAACAGAAAGATAGATCAATGGAACAGGATAGAAAGCCCAGAGATAAACCCATGCACATATGGACACCTATTTTTGATAAAGGTGGCAGGAATGTACAGTGGAGAAAGGACAGCCTCTTCAATAAGTGGTGCTGGGAAAACTGGACAGATACATGTAAAAGTATGAGAGTAGATCACTCCCTAACACCATACACAAAAATAAGCTCAAAATGGATTAAAGACCTAAATGTAAGGCCAGAAAGTATCAAACTCTTAGAGGAAAACATAGGCAGAACACTCTATGACATAAATCATAGCAATATCATTTCTGACCCACCTCCTAGAGAAATGGAAAGAAAAACAAAAATAAACAAATGATACCTAATGAAATTTCAAAGCTTTTGCACAGCAAAGGAAACCATAAACAAGACCAAAAGACAACCCTCAGAATGGGAGAAAATATTTGCAAATGAAGCAACTGACAAAGGATTAATCTCCAAAATTTACAAGCAGCTCATGCAGCTCAATAACAAAAACACAAACAACCCAATCCAAAAATGGGCAGAAGACTTAAGTAGACATTTCTCCAAAGATGATATACAGAGTGCCAACAAACACATGAAAGAATGCTCAACATCATTAATCATTAGAGAAATGCAAATCAAAACTACCATGAGTTATCGTCTCACACAAGTCAGAATGGCCATCACAAAAAATCTAGACACAATAAATGCTGGAGAGGCTGTGGAGAAAAGGGAACACTCTTGCACTGCTGGTGGGAATGTGAATTGTTTCAGCCACTATGGAGAACAGTATGGAGGTTCCTTAGAAAACTACAAATAGAACTACCATATGACCCAGGAATCCCACTACTGGGCATATACCCTGAGAAAACCAAAATTCAAAGAGTCATGTACCAAAATGTTCATTGCAGCTCTATTTACATGTAAATCTGTCTCTTTATTTGATGAATGTCAATCTATCTCTTTATTTGATGCTGAGGACTTTACAAAAGGTTTTATTTTTTCCAGGATATTATAGAGAAGGAAAATTATAATTCCTCAAGGACATAGACTGATGTAGTTGCCTGGTTATTATAACCTAATTAAATAAAGAGAAGGACCAGTTGGAAAGGTCACCATGGTTTCTGGGCCCTATAACTATTTTTTCCCTGAACTGGACCTAGCTCCTAGTTACCAGAGTAATTGTTTTGTGAAACCATAGTTAATACTGCAAAACCAACATTTCCCACCTGATGTTGCCTTCCTTGGGGAAGCATGTAGTTTTATGTGTGAAAATCACATAATGAGAATTACAGGAATCCTAGCTCATCCCAGCAGCAGTATCTGTTGATCCAGTCACTGGCATAGGATTTTGGGTCTTTGATATTGAAGGCTATCAGGAAGATATCTAGGACCTAACATGTGTCATTCTTGTCCTTACTGTACTTTTGGATAACCAAGACCAACCTTTTGGGGCAGCATTAGCTAGTGGAAAGAGCAGTGTACTGTGAGGGGATGTGGTCAGGAGGCCCGCATTCTAGCATAGCTCCACCATGGTCAACCTGCTCTGTACCCTCAGGCAAGTCACTTCATCTCTGGGCTTTGTTAGATTGTCTCTAAGGTCCCTTCCAGCACTGAATCTGTGGATATGATGTCTCTGATCTTAGAGACATGCCAATATACAAAAGAAACAGGTGTATATGCATATGAACACTGAACGCAGCTCTATTTACAAATGGGATGGTGCAAAGGACAGATTAAACCTAAGGAGATGAGGGTTGAGGGGAGGTCTTGGATTATTCTAGACTTCTAGAGAAAATATTTCTGTCCATCCCACCTTGCCTTTCAAATGCCAGTTAACTTACATTTTCTGCAGTCCTTAGGCTTGTTGTAATACAGGAGCTAACATGCATGGGATGTAGGTCAGCTGGCCTAGTGATTCACAGAAAAGGAACATCTCACACAGAAATGTATACACTGGAGTTAGGAGAGCCGAGTTCTTCAGCTGTCACCAACTGTGTGTTTTTATTGCTTAGGAAAGATATAAATAGTAGCTATTTTTCCATGCTCTAGTGATATATATCTGCCTTATGCTAAATATTTCATGTCAAAAAGACTGAACTTCTAAACTAGCCATAGCATTTAAATAAACCCTGTTATTGTGTTTTTAACTTTTGTCAGGCACAGTGAGGTTAAGTGATTTGCCTAATGTCAAACTTATAAATCAATGGCAGAGTCAAGTTCTAATCTAGTTCTCTGCCCAGTGTGCAGGTTAAATCTTATTGTGCTTCTCTTCATATTGTCCATCTATCTATCCATCCATCTATTTAGATATATTATACATATTTGCATATTATTATACATGTTATTAATATATACATATTATTTACATATACCTATGTATACACCTATATATATTTATAGCTATTTATCTTGTTGCATTGGATATTTTCTGAAACATCTGTACCATTAACTACTATTTACTGAAAGTTCACTATGTGCCAGACTGTACTAGCATCCTGCATATATTTCATTATGTAATACTTTTCTCAGAACTGCCTTAGGAGAATACATTTTATTATTCACCAGTAGAGCGGCTCAGATTCAAACACCCATAACCTAAATATGAAGTCTGTCCACACTCTTTGTCACTGTACCACATGACCTATTATTTATTTATTCATTCATTCATTCATTCATTCATTCATTCAACAGATGTTTATTAAGCACTGATGTGCTAGGTGTTGTGGGTCTACTGCAAAAAAAAATCATCAAGCATCTTCTCAAGTTCAACCTTACCAAGGCCTTCTTCTTAGAAATCCTTTAACTGGGAATTCTAAACAAAGTTCAGCATTTGCTGCAGGAGACTTGCAGTTGCAGCTATACTTTTAGAGTGTTACAAGTGTGAGACTTAGGGAACTACATGAATATACAGAGGTTTATTTGTAAATTTTCCATAATTTTTGGTGGAAGGCTATGTGATTTATATAGAGCATGAAAAGCTCAGATATTTCTGTTTTATGAAGATTCTGTCTTATAAGAACCTAGGATTGTGTCCCCATGACCACAAATCATTGGTTGACCAGTGAAACGGTGGACATTTTATTAACCACAAAAAATCTACTCAGTCCACCTTCTTATCTCCCACATTTTGAAAAATATCTTATTATGGAAGTTTAAAACCTATACCAAGATAGACAGAAATAGTATAATGAAACTTCTTGCATGTATCACATTTGTTCAAAATTAATTGACTCAAGGACAATCTTGTTTCATCTATGTCCCGATTTGTTTCTTCCAGAAATCATATTATCTCTTCTGTAAAGATTTTATTATGCATCTCTAAACTATAATAACTTTCAGAAAACATAACCACACTATTATTGTCATATATAAAATAAGTTAAAATAGTTTCTTTAATATAGCCAGTCAGTATTCAAATTTCTAATAATTTCATAATATGATTTTCCCCAGTTTATTTCTTTGAATTAGGATCTAAATAAGGCCCATGCATTGTTATTGATAGCTATATCTCATGAGTTCCCTTTTAACTTATAAGTTCTTTCTCCATTTCCTTTTATTTCCTTTGCATATTATTTGCAGGAGAAATTTGGTCATTTGTCCTGTAGAAGTTTCCACAGTTTTGCTGATTGTAACACTGTGATGTCATTTAACACCTTCCTCTTCCTCTGTATTTCCCAAAATTGGTAGATAGATCTGGAGGAGGCTTGACCAGATTCAGGTTCAACTTGGTTTTTGGAAAATAAACTCATAGATGGTGATGTTTTCTTCCATCAGGAAACATTTACTGCTTGGCTATCTCTTTTTATGATGTCAGCAGCCATTGATGCTTATTGCCTTTCTCCATTAATTCATTGGGGGTTTCACAATAATAATATTCTATATTTTCTTTTCATTTATTATCTAGGATACTTTTTTTTTTTTTTTTCCGGTACGCGGGCCTCTCACTGTTGTGGCCTCTCCCGTTGCGGAGCACAGGCTCCGGACGCGCAGGCTCAGTAGCTATGGCTCACAGACCCAGGCGCTCCACGGCATGTGGGATCCTCCTGGACCAGGGCATGAGCCCGTGTCCCCTGCATCGGCAGGCGGACTCTCAACCACTGCGCCACCAGGGAAGCCCTAGGATACTTCTTTAAAGAGGAATTTCCCTTTTTAAGTATTTGGTAACCCAGTGGTTCAGTGTGTATAGGAAAGTCAGGATAGATGTTTAACTCTTTCTCTTTATTAACTAGTTTTCAAAATAATGATGCAAACTACTATCATCTTCTAATGGATTCCAATTAGCTTTTTAAAAAAATATACCATTATGAGTTTATATATATACACATGTAGACATATATATGTTTTCAACTCTTTCTTATATAAATTGGAGCATACTTTCTCTCACCTTTTTTCTTTACTTACAATATTACCTGGATATCACTACATAGTAGCACATAGAGATAATTCTCATTCCTTTTCACAGCAACAAGTACGCCATTTTGTGGCTGGATGTTCCAGAGTTTATTCAACCAGTCTCCTACTGGTAGACATTTGCCTTGTATCTAGTGTCCAGTTTCTATTTTATTACAAATAGACTAGAAAAAGACATCTTGCATACATGTCTTTTTATACTTTTTAAATTTTTTAAAAATTTTTATTGGAGTATAGTTGATTTGCAATGTTGTGTTATTTTCTGCTGTACAGCGAAGTGAACCAGTTATACATATACATATATCCACTCTTTTTTAGATTCTTTTCTCATATAGGTCATTACAGAGTATTAAGTAGAGTTCCCTGTGCTATACAGTAGGTCCTTATTAGTTATCTATTTTATATCTATTCATCTTTTGATGGAGACTTAGGTTGTTTTCATACCTTGGTTACCATGAATAATGCCACAATAACCACAGGGGTGTAGATATTTCCTCAGGTTTTTAACTTCAAGATGTACTTGTCAAGGAAGTGTAAACAGATCTGGTCAAGAGGAATCAGAAACACCAAAGTGAGTGTCATTCTATAGCTCAAGAATGTGAAAAAGAAAGGAATCGGAAAGATTTTGAGACTGGAGGAGAAGGAACAGATATGGCAACAAAATGCAACACACAATCCTGGCTCAGAATCTCAACCAGAAAAGAATGGACATATTTTGGATTAGCTGAAAAATTTGAACAGGACCTGTGGGTAGCAAGAAGTCTTGTATCCACGTTGGTTTTCTAAATCAAAGGGCAGTATAATTATTATATAGGAGAGTGTCTTTGTTTAGGTAAAATCACATTAGTCAGTTTGGGGTGGAATTCACCATGTTCACCTATTGCTCTTAAGTGGTGGAGGAAAAAAGAGTAGTGATAATGGGGTAAAACAGAGAAAGTAGTTGAGAAATCAACTGTATTAAAGTGTTAACAGTTGGGGTATCTGAGTAAGGGAGAAAATGAACTATGTTTGAAATCATTTCAAATAAATTATTTAAAAAATAAAAATAATTCATAGGCAATTAATTCCTTAGTGTTTAAAATAAGGTTGTATATTGCTAAGTATACTTTTTTTTTTTTACATTTTATTGGAATATAATTGCTTTACAATGGTGCGTTAGTTTCTGCTTTATAACAAAGTGAATCAGTTTTACATATACATATGTTCCCATATCTCTTCCCTCTTGTGTCTCCCTCCCTCCCACCCTCCCTATCCCACCTCTCTGGGTGGTCACAAAGTACCGAGCTGATCTCCCTGTGCTATGCGGCTACTTCCCACTAGCTATCTATTTTAAATTTGGTAATGTATATATGTACATGCCACTCTCTCACTTTGTCACAGCTTACCCTTCCCCCTCCCCATATCCTCAACTCCATAAAGTACATTCTCCATGTACTTTATTCCTGTCTTACCCCTAGGTTCTTCATGACATTTTTTTTTCCTTAAATTCCATATATGTGTGTTAGCATACGGTATTTGTCTTTCTCTTTCTGACTTACTGGACTCTGTATGACAGACACCTCATTACAAATAGCTCAATTTCGTTTCTTTTTATGGTTGAGTAATATTCCACTGTAAATATGTGCCACATCTTCTTTATCCATTCATCTCTCGATGGACACTTAGGTTGTTTCCATCTCCGGGCTATTGTAAATAGAGCTGCAATGAACATTTTGGTACCTGACTCTTTTTGAATTTGGTTTTCTCAGGGTATATGCCCAGTAGTGGGATTGCTGGGTCATATGGTAGTTCTATTTGTAGTTTTCTAAGGAACCTCCATACTGTTCTCCATAGTGGCTGTACCAATTCACATTCCCACCAGCAGTGCAATAGTGTTCCATTTTCCCCACACCCTCTCCAGCATTTATTGTTTCTAGATTTTTTGATGATGGCCATTCTGACTGGTGTGAAATGATATCTCATTGTAGTTTTTTTTTTTTTTTTTTTTTTTTTTTTTTTTTTGCGGTACGCGGGCCTCTAACAGCTGCGGCCTCTCCCGTTGCGGAGCACAGGCTCCGGACACGCAGGCCCAGCGGCCATAGCTCACGGGCGCAGCCGCTCCGCGGCACGTGGGATCCTCCCGGACCGGGGCACGAACCCGTGTCCCCCGCATCGGCAGGCGGACTCTCAACCACTGCGCCACCAGGGAAGCCCTCATTGTAGTTTTGATTTGCATTTCTCTAATGATTAATGATGTTGAGCATTCTTTCAGGTGTTTGTTGGCAGTCTGTATATCTTCTTTGGAGAAACGTCTACGTAGGTCTTCTGCCCATTTTTGGATTGGGTTGTATGTTTTTTTCTTATTGAGCTGCATAGGCTGCTTGTAAATTTTGGAGATTAATCCTTTGTCAGTTGCTTCATTTGCAAATATTTTCTCCCATTCTGAGGGTTGTCTTTTGGTCTTATTTATGGTTTCCTTTGTTGTGCAAAAGCTTTGAAGTTTCATTAGGTCCCATTTGTTTATTTTTGTTTTTATTTCTATTTCTCTAGGAGGTGGGTCAAAAAGGATCTTGCTGTGATTTATGTCATAGAGTGTTCTGCCTACATTTTCCTTTAAGAGTTTGAAAGTTCCTGGCCTTACATTTAGGTCTTTAATCCATTTTTAGCTTATTTTTGTGTATGGTGTTAGGGAGTGATCTAATCTCATACTTTTACATGTACCTGTCCAGTTTCCCCAGCACCACTTATTGAAGAGGCTGTCATTTGTCCACTGTACATTCCTGCCTCCTTTATCAAAGATAAGGTGACCATATGTGCATGGGTTTACCTCTGGGCTTTCTATCCTGTTCCATTGATCTATCTTTCTGTTTTTGTGCCAGTACCATACTGTCTTGATTACTGTAGCTTTGTAGTATAGTCTGAAGTTAGGGAGCCTGATTCCTCCAGCTCTGTTTTTCATTCTCAAGATTGCTTTGGCTATTCGGGGTCTTTTGTGTTTCCATACAAATTGCAAAATTTTTTGTTCTAGTTCTGTGAAAAATGCCAGTGGTATTTTGATAGAGATTGCGTTGAATCTGTAGATTGCTTTGGGCAGTAGAGTCATTTTCACAATGTTGATTCTTCCAATCCAAGAACCTGGTATATCTCTCCATCTATTTGTATCTTTAATTTCTTTCATCAGTGTCTTATAATTTTCTGCATACAGGTCTTTTGTCTCCTTAGGTAGGTTTATTCCTAGATATTATTTTATTTTGGTTGCAGTGGTAAATGGGAGTGTTTTCCTGATTTCAATTTCAGATTTTGCATCATTAGTGCATAGGAATGCCAGAGATTGCTGTGCATTAATTTTGTATCCTGCTACTTTACCAAATTCATTGATTAGCTCTAGTAGTTTTCTGGTAGCATCTTTAGGATTCTCTATGTATAGTATCATGTCATCCGCAAAGAGTGATAGCTTCATTTCTTCTTTGCCGATTTGGATTCCTTTTATTTCCTTTTCCTCTCTGATTGCTGTGGCTAAAACTTGCAGAACTAAGTTGAATACGAGTGGTGAGAGTGGGCAACCTTGTCTTGTTCCTGATCTTAGTGGAAATGCTTTCAGTTTTTCACCATTGATGATGATGTTGGCTGTGGGTTTGTTATATATGACCTTTATTTCGTTGAGGAAAGTTCCCTCCATGCCTACTTTGTGGAGGGTTTTTATCATAAAAAGGTGTTGAAGTTTGTCAAAAGCTTTCTCTGCATCTATTGTGATGACCATATGGTTTTTCTCCTTCAATTTGTTAGTATGGTGTATCACATTGATTGATTTGCGTATATTGAAGAATCCTTGCATTCCTGGAATAAACACCACTTGATCATGGTGTATGATCCTTTTAATGTGCTGTTGGATTCTGTTTTTAGTATTTTGTTGAGGATTTTTGTATCTATGTTCATCAGTGATATTGGCCTGTAGTTTTCTTTCTTTGTGACATCCTTTTCTGGTTTTGGTATCAGGGTGATGGTGGCCTCGTAGAATGTGTTTGGGAGTATTCCTCCCTCTGCTATATTTTGGAACAGTTTGAGAAAGATAGGTGTTAGCTCTTCTCTAAATGTTTAATAGAATTTGCCTGTGAAGCCATCTGGTCCTGGGCTTTTGTTTGTTGGAAGATTTTTAATCACAGTTTCAGTTTCAGTGCTTGTGATTGGTCTGTTCATATTTTCTATTTCTTCCTGATTCAGTCTTGGCAGGTTGTGCATTTCTAAGAATTTGTCCATTTCTTCCAGGTTTTCCATTTCATTAGCATAGAGTTCCTTGTAATAATCTCTCATGATCTTTTTTATTTCTGCAGTGTCAGTTGTTACTTCTCCTTTTTCATTTCTAATTCTATTGATTTGAGTCTTCTCCCTTTTTTTCTTTATGAGCCTGGTTAATGGTTTATCAGTTTTGTTTATCTTCTCAAAGAATCAGCTTTTAGTTTTATTGATCTTTGCTATCATTTCCTTCATTTCTTTTTCATTTATTTCTGATCTGATCTTTATGATTTCTTTCCTTCTTCTAACTTGGGTTTTTTTGTTCTTCTTTCTCTAATTGCTTGAGGTGCAAGGTTAGGTTGTTTATTCGAGATGTTTCCTGTTTCTTAAGGTAGGATTGTATTGCTATAAACTTCCCTCTTAGAACTGCTTTTGCTGCATCCCATAGGTTTTGGGTCATTGTGTCTCCATTGTCATTTGTTTCTAGGAAATTTTTTGATTTCTGCTTTGATTTCTTCAGTGATCACTTCGTTATTAAGTAGGGTATTGTTTGGCCTCCATGTGTTTGTATTTTTTACAGATCTTTTCCTGTAATTGATATCCAGTCTCATAGCATTGTGGTAGGAAAAGATACTTGATACAATTTCAATTTTCTTAAATTTACCAAGGCTTGTTTTGTGATGCAAGATATAATCTATCATGGAGAATGTTCCATGAGCACTTGAGGAAAATGTGTATTCTGTTGTTTTTGGATGGAATGTTCTATAAATATCAATTAAGTCCATCTTGTTTAATGTATCATTTAAAGCTTGTGTTTCCTTATTTATTTTCATTTTGGATGATATGTCCATTGGTGAAAGTGGGGTGTAAAAGTCCCCTACTATGAATGTGTTACTGTGGATTTCCCCTTGTATGGCTGTTAGTATTTGCCTTATGTATTGAGGTGCTCCTATGTTGGGTGCATAAATATTTACAATTGTTATATCTTCTTGGATTGATCCCTTGATCATTATGTAGTGTCCTTCTTTGTCTCTTCTAATAGTCTTTATTTTTAAGTCTTTTTTGTCTGATATGAGACTTTCTACTCCAGCTTTCTTTTGGTTTCCATTTGCATGGAATTTCTTTTTCCATCCCATCACTTTCAGTCTGTATGTGTCTCTAGGTCTGAAGTGGGTCTCTTGTAGACAGCATATATATGGGTCTTGTTTTTGTACCCATTCAGCCAGTCTGTGTCTTTTGGTGGGAGCATTTTATCCATTTACATTTGAGGTAATTATCAATATGTATGTTCCTTTTCCCATTTTCTTAATTGTTTTGGGTTTGTTATTATCGGTCTTTTCCTTCTCTTGTGTTTCTTGCCTAGAGAAGATCCTTAAGCATTTGTTGTAAAGCTGGTTTGGTGGTGCTGAACTCTCTCAGCTTTTGCTTGTCTGTAAAGATTTTAATTTCTCCATCAAATCTGAATGAGATCCCCGTTGTGTAGAGTAACTTGGTTGTAGGTTTTTCACCTTCTTCACTTTAAATTTGTCCTGACAGTCCCTTCTGGCTTGCAGAGTTTCTGCTGAAAGATCAGCTGTTAACCTTATGGGGATTCCCTTGTGTGTTATTTGTTGTTTTTCCCTTGCTGCTTTTAATATGTTTTCTTTGCATTTAATTTTTGACAGTTTGATTAATATGTTTCTTGGCATGTTTCTCCTTGGATTTATCCTGTATGGTACTCTCTGTGCTTCCTGGACTTGATTAACTATTTTCTTTCCCATATTAGGGAAGTTTTCAACTATAATCTCTTCAAATATTTTCTCAGTCCCTTTCTTTTTCTCTTTTTTTTCTGGAACCGCTATAATTCGAATGTTGGTGCATTTAATATTGTCCCAGAGGTCTCTGAGACGGTCCTCAATTCTTTTCATTCTTTTTTCTTTATTCTGCTCTGCAGTAGTTATTTCCACTATTTTATCTTCTAGGTCACTTATCCGTTCTTCTGCCTCAGTTATTCTGCTATTGATCCCATCTAGAGTATTTTTAATTTCATTTATTGCATTGTTCATCATTGCTTGTTTCATCTTTAGTTCTTCTAGGTCCGTATTAAGTGTTTCTTGCATTTTCTCTATTCTATTTCCAAGATTTTGTATCATCTTTGCTATCATTATTCTGAATTGTTTTTCAGGTAGACTGCCTATTTCCTCTTAATTTCTTAGGTCTGATGAGTTTTTATCTTGCTCCTACAACTGTTGTGTGTTTTTCTGTCTTCTCTTTTTGCTTATCTTACTGTGTTTGGGGTCTCCTTTTTGCAGGCTGCAGGTTCGTAGTTCCTGCTGTTTTTGATGTCTGTCTCCAGTGGCTAAGGTTGGTTCAGTGGGTTGTGTAGGCTTCTTGGTGGAGGGGACTAGTGCCTGTGTTCTGGTGGATGAGGCTGGATCTTGTCTTTATGGTGGCAGGTCCACGTCTGTTGGTGTGTTTTGGGGTGTCTGTGGACTTATTATGATTTTAGGCAGACTCTCTGCTAATGGATGGGGTGTGTTCCTGTCTTCCTAGTTGTTTGGCATAGGTTGTCCAGCACTGTAGCTTGCTGGTCGTTGAGTGAAGCTGGGTGTTGGTGTTGAGATGGAGATCTCTGGGAGATTTTTGCCATTTCATATTATGTGGAGGTGGGAGGTCTCTTGTGGACCAGTGTCCTGAAGTTGGCTCTCCCACCTCAGAGACAGAGCCCTGACTCCTGGCTGGAGCACCAAGAGCCTTTCATCCACACAGCTCAGAATAAAAAGGAGAAAAATTAGAAAGAAAGAAAGAAAGAAACAGGATAAAAGAAAATAATATAAAGTGAGGTAAAATAAAATAAAGTTATTAAAATAAAAATATTATTTAGAAAAAAAAATTATGTAAAATAAACAAAGCAAACAAACAAACAAACAAAACTGATGGATAGAACCCTAGAACAAATGGTGAAAGTAAAGCTATACAGACAAAATCTCACACAGAAGCATACACATACACACTCACAAAAAGAGGAAAAGGGGAAAAATAATAAATCTTGCTCTCAAAGTCCACCTCCTCAGTTGGGGATGATTCGTTGTCTATTCAGGTATTCCACAGATGCAGGGTACCTCAAGTTGATTGTGGATATTTAATCCGCTGCTCCTGAGTCTGCTGGGAGAGATATCCCTTTCTCTTCTTTGTTCGCAGAGCTCTCGAAATTCAGCTTTGGATTTGGCCCCACCCCTGCGTGTAGGTCGGTGGAGGGCGTATGTTCTTCGTTCTGACAGGACAGGGTTAAAGGAGCCGCTCATTCTGGGCCTCTGGCTCACTCAGGCCTGGGGGACGGAGGGGTACGGATGCGGGGTGAGCCTGCGGTGGCAGAGGCCAGTGTGATGTTGCACCATCCTGAGGCACATCGTGTGTTCTCCCGGGGAGGTTGTCCCTGGATCCCGGGATCCTGGCAGTGGCGGGCTGCACAGGCTCCCTGGAGGGGCGGCGTGGATAGTGACCTGTGCTCGCACACAGGCTTCTTGGTGGTGGCAGCAGCAGCCTTAGCATCTCATGCCCGTCTCTGGGGTCCGCGCTGCTAGCCGCGGCTCGTGCCCGTCTCTGGAGTTCCTTTATGCAGCGCTCTTAATCCCCTCTCCTCACGCACCAGGAAATGAAGAGGGAAGAAAAAGTTTCTTGCCTCTTAGACAGGTCCAGACTTTTTCCTCGACTCCCTCCCGGCTAGCCGTGGTGCACTAACTCCGTGCAGGCTGTGTTCACACCACCAACCCCAGTCCTCTCCCTGTGCTCCGACCAAAGCCCGAGCCTCAGCTCGCAGCCCCACCCACCCTGGTGGGTGAGCAGAGAAGCCTCTCGGGCTGGTGAGTGCTGGTCGGCACCGAGCCTCTGTGCGGGAATCTCTCCGCTCTGCCCTCTGCACCCCTGTGGCTCTGATCTCCTCCGCAGCTTTGAAGCTCCCCGCCTCCGCCACCTGCAGTCTCCGCCTGCGAAGGGGCTTCTACTGTGTGGAAACCTTTCCTCCTTCACGGCTCCCTCCCACTGGTGCAGGTCCCATCCCTATTCTTTTGTCTCTGTTTATTCTTTTTTCTTTTGCCCTACCCAGGTACGTGGGGAGTTTCTTGCCTTTTGGGAGGTCTGAGGTCTTCTACCAGTGTTCAGTAAGTGTTCTGTAGGAGTTGTTCCACGTGTAGATGTATTTCTGATGTATCTGTGGGGAGGAAGGTGATCTCCGCATCTTACTCTTCTGCCATCTTCTCCATCTCTCCCTTTTTATACTTTTAACTAGTGAATTTAAGATGGACTCCTGGAATTGGAATTGCTAGATCAAAAGGTAAATGCATCTTTTAGCAAAATATGTCCTGGTTTTGTTATTTTTTATTCCCACTAGAAATGTATGAGAGTGCTCGTTTCCTCACAGCCTCACCTATAGGGTATGCTGTCAACTTTGGAGTTTTGCTAATCTAATATAAAAGAAAGGATATCTTGTGTTTTCAATTCGTATTTCTATTATTGTTAACAACTTTTTATATGGCTAAGGAGCCCTTGAATTTATGTTTCTGTGACTGTATGTTCACTTCTCCAGCTCATTTTTCTATAGGATTGTTGGGCTTTAGAAGCTAATAATATATCAGGGACATTAATCATTTCTCTGCTATATTATTTGCAACTATATTTTCCCAGATTGTCATTTATCTTTTTGCCTTTTCACTGTCCTCATCTTATCCCATGATATTCAAAAACTATCCCACTTACCAGGCATGACCAAAACTACCTTCCTTAGTTTCCACGAGCAAAATCATAATAATCACAACATTAAAATAGATTATTACAAAAATAGATTCTCAGTTCCCTTTGAGTTCAGATGCAATAATATTATAATATTAGATTTATTCTGGTTCAACAGTTTAAAAAAGTTATAGGTTTAGTAGGTTTAGTCATAACTGCCTCACTGAAAAACCATTCGAACTTTTTTTTTTTAGTTTAGCTAAAGGTAAAACTTAAAGTATGAGTTTATATTTATTGAAAGTTCAGTAAGTAACTCTTTTAACTGGGTTCATTCTATATCAGTGATGAGAAGAACACATTTGCGTGGCTCTAATACACCATCCAACTCTTCTTGTTTTTGAGAAGTTTATCTGTAAACAGAGGCATGATCTTAAATCTACAAACCTCACAGGGCTTTGTACTTATTCAGTTATACCCAGGTTAAAAAAAGCTTTGAAAGGCATAATGCATTTTAGGAATGCATCATGGCTAATACTGGTGACCAAGATGAACTCAAATGTAGGAAAGAATTTGTCGTTATTGACCAGACAACTTAAAAATGATTGCGCTTCTCTCATTTGTCAGTAACATTTTCAACCTGTCTTACCCAGGGGCTGCTCTCATATCTCACTCAAACCTTTATTCTGCCTGTGTGCTTATATCCTGAATTTCCCTGAGAAAATAAGAAAAAGAATGTGTGTGTCTATTTGTACACATGTAACTCTGGTGGGCAGAATTTTGGAGTGTGTGGAATATTGGAAGGGCATAGAAGCTTTACCTAAGTGATATAATTTGGCTTTGAAGCCAGTTATAGGGCTCAAAGCTTTAGATTGCCCTGCTGAGATTCTAACAGAGAAGGAAGGGAGAGAA
Source organism: Globicephala melas (assembly GCF_963455315.2). Taxonomy (NCBI): domain Eukaryota; kingdom Metazoa; phylum Chordata; class Mammalia; order Artiodactyla; family Delphinidae; genus Globicephala; species Globicephala melas. Next base: position 32,124,808 of record NC_083326.1, on the reverse strand, counting down.
AGATGTCAAAAAAGATTTTCACTTAAACCAAGATGGAAAAAAAGAAAATGCTACAGGTTATCAAAGAAACTACTACTGATGTCTCCTTATCCTGAAGACTCACAGAATTTAAATTACTGAAATATAATTTTGATCTTTTCTCATCACCTTATAGTTGTCTTGCTTTTATGTCCAGGGTTTGTCCTGTTTCCACGACAGTGTTTTAATATCCTTTGTTAAAATACTCTGTTTCCCAAACCTGTCATTTAGGACATAGGTCATGTTTTCCTATTCTCATAATCTTGCCCCCAAATAATTCAGCTCACATTGATGCATTTTTTTATATAACTGTATTATATCATGGTCTTTAATTAAACTGCCCCTTGGTTTAATACCAGACAAATCTGTGAATTAAGAGGCCAGAACTGGAAGAAACCCTGAAGGTTATCAAGTTTAAAACCTCATTTTACCCATGAGGAAGCTTCAATCTAGAAAGCTGGAGTCCTCAAAGTTTACACGTATTTCCAGCTTGATAGAACTAGGAAAAGAATCAGGTCCCTTGATCTCAGCCTGGGGCTCCTTCCACCACACCACTTACTCTCAACTCTTGCTCTGACATAAGCCAGCTGTGTGGCCTCAGGCAGTTCATATGACTTCTCTTTGCATTGGCTTTCTTGTTTAAAAATATAGGGCTAGTATAAATCTCACTCCTTCCATCTCAGATGTGCTTTGTGGATCAGAGGAGACACATGAATTCACATTTACACAACTGGACCTAAAAATCACTTTGATATAATAAAATTCTATCCAAAGGTAATATATTGTTCTATTGAGATAGCCATGGACCATGCTTATGTGGAACTGGTTTTGGTTGACAGTAATAATATTGACAATGCTGCAAAGATGTCTGTGTATGTGTGATCCTGGGGCTAATTAAGTGAGGAATAAAACTTTAAAATTAGAATGTGAGGGCAAAGTAAAAAGAAACAAAGAAAAAAACAGAATACAAACCTGAACACCTCAAAACAACCTCCCAAAAAACCCAGAAATATGTGACTTAAGGAGATTTCATTAAAAAGAAGTATAGGGACTTATAAAACAATAGCCAGTATGTGGTAGATTAAACATCTGCTGCAGACGTAAATGGAATCCCACTCAGAAACAGCCATAAGCTCTCTAGAAATAACATCGTTCATAAGAACATAATATACAGTACAACCATGGTAAAGAGAAGACACATCAACACATTAAAAAGTTTCAATCTCATTTTATTTTTATTTAAGCTTTTAATTCTGTAATAATTAGTCATTACTAGTATTTAATGACTGCCTTGATAATTGTGTATCCCAGGATGGAGCTGAGAGCAGTTAACACACTAACAAACTGGTCATTACCTATGTTAATGATCAGATTCTTTGCGATTATTATTATTACAAGCTATAATTAAGAGCTTATAACCATTATTTTTGTACTTTTTTCCTCTTAGTGAGGAAAAAAAAGAAAGGAACTCTTCTTGAGCCTCAGACAGAAACAATGAGTGCTGGCCTCTCCAGTATTTCTTCTATCAGGAAGCACAGCTTCTGAGGAAAGTCTTGTTTCCTTAATCATCATTAGGGCTCAGCAAAGTAAATGCTGGTCTGGTTGACTGAACAAATGGGCGCTTTTCCTCATTAGAGAGTCATACAGGGATTACTCCTGGACAATACAGCCGTCCAAGCGCTGGAAAGGTTTCCATCAGTTTTTATTTGGTAAAAATAAAATAATTTAGGATGGTACTGCAAACTGCAAGCCTGGGCAGAATTTATTACATGGAAAAACTCCTAGGCCTCATGAAGGCTTGCAAAACTTAGGCTGTGCTAGTGAAATGTATCCTTTTCACATGACATCCTTTCTTCCCCATGTGAAGTAAATATTTTGTACCCTCTCATTCTCTCTCCCTGCTCTCAAATACCTTCTTTCAAGAATGAAGCTAATGAACATCAGCAGATGTGAATCAATAAAGCTTTTAAACCGGAGATAAAGTCTTAGTGGCAGGGTTGGCTCCATGCCCTAGGCCTTGAAGACCAGCACTCACCCTGCTAGGGATGAAGGCAGTGTGGATGGTGAGGGATCACAGCTTTCATCCTCGCAGGTGAGGATCCCACTGTGCACCAAGAACTTTCCTATTAGCCCTTGATGGCTCTACCACCTAGTAGTTTCTTTAGTTCTTAAAACAGTTTTCATCCTTAGAATACAGTGAAATATTTATTTTTAAAGATTTGTGGTCTTAGCTTTAAGACATTTTTATTAAAAAGCAAGTATTAGTTTTGTTGTTTTAAGCTTTCTAGAGAAAAAATACTTCCAGATAGAAGAATAAATATTTCCAGGATAGAAATCTGATTAGAAATTTCCTGTGATAGCTGAAATTAAGATTTAAAGTATATTATATAATTTATGAAATATATATAAAATATATAATATAATGTAATGTAACTTGTATATAACATATAAAAATATGCAATGAAGGATACGCTCTATATGACATTCGGCACATATACATGCACTCTGACTGTGTCCCAAACACCTCTCTGAGGCTGTGGTTAAGCAGGAACCCAGCTCTGGCACCTCTCTCATAATCCAGTGTAGGAGATCAGTGTCAATAAGCCATGATAAATGAGGAAGCTCTGGGTTTTATGAGAGTGCCTGTGGGTGTGGGAGGGTGGGGGCTAACCTAGACTGGGGTTCAAAGAAAGACTTTTGGTGAAATGAGGTTTCAGCGAAAAGGTGGGCCAACATTCTCCCCGGAACCTTGAACGAAGGCAGGGGATCTACTAAGCTGCAACATCAGCATCACTTTTTCAAAAGAAACCAAGGATCATAGCATGGCTGGATTCTAGAAACAAGCTTAAAAGTAAATGTAGACATTAGAAGGGTTTTGGGGTAGCAAAATGGGGGAAAAAAAGATATATTTGAGTCACAAAACTACTGTATTCACATAGCCTGAAAATTAGGACACCATTTTGAAATATTAAGAATTCAGAAGGAAAGGTTTTCATACAATATACTTAATACTAGAAGAGGAGAAGTTTTTGTTGCTAGCTTCTTCTTAATGCCATCAGAGAAGGAAGGTCTGATTAACATTGCATTGCACCATTCATGGCCCTGAGCTCACAGTAGGGTAATGAGGACCCTGCTGAACTTCATACATTGTAAAGAATATAATGGTTGATAGAAAATTGCAAAGCTCTTTCTCATGAGTCATCTATTACCAGAAGCCTCTCCTTTTCTGGAATTAATTATTTTTATTTCATAAAAAAAAAAAATTCTACCCAAATTTTCACTAACACAGCTATGACCCTATTCCTAGGGCATACTTGGAAAAACTTTCTAAAAGACATTTTCCTTTAAGAAAAGTATATGTGGTTTCATGGGGGGGACGGGATGTGGGGGGGTTTCTTAATGATTTTCTCTCATGTACTTGACTATCACATGCTCTGACACCTAATTATCTGGCTTTTGAAAACAGCTTTTATTTATAGGGCAGTAAAACAGTGACAAGTTCAACTATGATATCCAATTAAGCAAATATTTTGCTTTGATCCACTGAAGATAATGGAAAAATTTAGGTTTTTTTCTTCTATTATAACTTCTTTTCATCAGTTTCTTGACAAGCGATATCATTAATCTGATGATTTTTTTAATACTGGGATGATAACACTGAATTTTAGAAACAGTTAAACTTTTAAGAAGTGTACACAATTGGATTCTCTTACATGCTCCAATTTTATTCCCACATATTCTGTATTTCATGGCTTTGCTTTTTACTGCCTTCATTATGAGTTAAATATACAGTCAGATTTGTATGGAATTAATATCTAAGTTGCTGCTCCTAACAATTGATCACAATTCATTTTAAATTAGTGAATTCATTTAAATGAATTAATTGGGTCATTATTTATATACAGTTGATTCCAAATTTTATTGAGAATAATGTAATAAAAGATTTGGCCTTGAGAATTATGGCAGCTCCATAACTTAGGACAGAGATGGCCCATTGTCTCTCTTCATATTGCAGCCCCATAATTTCTTCAATTACTACTACTACATAGAAAAATCAACGTGGTAATTAGTGGTCGGCAAGTAAACAAGGGAGGTTGAGTTGCACAGCCCAGAAACAATTGTGTTTTATCATGTGGCAAAAGATATATATAGTTAGAGTGAGGGTAATGTAAAAATATTAACCCAACCCAGGACAGAAGCCAACACTCCTTCAAGAAAACTTTACTTTCCCTTCATCTGACCTCCCTCAGCCTTCCTGATTACTCCAGCTTTCTACAGTTCCCCTTGGCTCTGTATTTATAAGGCATTTACTATAATGTTCTTTAGCCTACATAAGTTGGCCTTTATTTTTCTCCCAAATAAACTCTTTAAGAACAAATACTAAGGACTTCCCTGGTGGCTCAGTAGTTAAGACTTCACCTTCTAATGCAGGGGTGTGGGTTCAATCCCTGGTTGGGGAGTTAAGATCCCACGTGCCTTGCAGCCAAAAAACTAAAACATAAAACAGAAGCAATATTGTAACAAATTCAGTGAAGATTTTAAAAATTGTCCACATCAAAAAAATCTTTAAAAAATAAACAAACACCATTTAAAAATATTTTCTTCTATCTCTTACAGTCAAGCTCAGCTACATGTAGGCAAAGGTAACAGCCAAATAATCTAATAATCAGCATGTTGTGGCAATGGAACAGGCTCTAGAGACCCCCAACTTTGTCAGATGTTGACCCTTTAGTTGCTGGATTGTGAGAACAATTAGGAGGTGCGTGAGTTGGGGCTGGAGTAGTCAAGGACAGTCACAAATCATGTTGGCAGTATTTCAATATCTTAGGTGGACTTTTAACCCTAGATATGAAAAAAGTATTATTGTTATTAGAACTCAGATATCAGACGTCAGCAGCCTGTGACTACAGTCATGACTTCTTTTGATGTTCAAATCATTATGACACAATCCCCCCATGTTGCAAGCCTGCAAAAGCTCAGACTTTTACTATGTTCTTCTCCTCAAATGTCTTTGGACATGTTCAGGCTGGCTGATAGGCTTAGTTCCATGGATTCCCTCCAGGTTGTGGTTACCCATTGCAGCTAGCTATTGGCTTCAGACTGCTGTACTTCTCCTCTGTAGTCACTAGAAAACTTACTTTTAGACAGCTGTTATGTCCTTTGCACTTTTAGCTTAAGGTGTAGGCCAGGCCTTCCTCATAATTCCACACAGTAATGGCTGAAGGCAGCTTCTAGTGCTTATAAGACTTCACAAAAAGTTAAAGGAGACATGGAGAAATTAAAATCTGGAAAATGATATGATTCTTCCCAAAGTCCATTAGCTGTGGACCTCTTCAGTTGAATCTCCAATGGGTCCCTCTCCTTATCTCTGGCTTATTGTAAGGGCCAACCACATCTAATAGGTAGGTTTGAATGAGGTTCTTCTCAAAACCTAGAACTCAATTCTCTAAAGTCAAAGAAAGGAAAGTCCTTTTTTATTCACCTCCAGAGCTGGTATGTCTATCCCTTCAGTGACCTCTTCCTATCCAACTGTAAGACCATTTCTAGCCTCTGCAGTTTTCTGAGTTGAGACCACTTAGTTCTGGATCACCCCACAAGCAGAATGCCAGAAGTCCATTCCAAGGTTAACCTGGGCCCAGCCTTGTTAAAGCCCTTTTTAAAGCTTATTCTACAGCCTGAAAGGGAGAGAAGATAAGGGCTGAACATACCTTCTGCCTTATTATGGTATTTCCCAATTTCCTGTTAGCAAATATTGAGCAAGAGCACATGTGTGCACATCTCAAGAGAGAAAATAGCTTTTGATTTAGGAGAGTTTAAATCCTGATCTGGGAGCACAATATAATAAGCAGATGTTGTGATTTACATAATTTTGCAAAATTATGCTCATTTTACAACACCCTAATAAACAGAACAAGATATCTGAGTCTGAAGTGTCTGTACTCGAATTCCTTCATGACCTTCCTTTCTTCTCTAAAATAATAGGAAGACAGTAATCTAAGACGAAAATAACTAAGAACATCCATCAGATTGACCCCTCATAGAAGAAATGGACTGTTTATATCAGTTAAAGTGGATTTCCCAGCTTCTAAACCAACCTTCCAAGAAAATCTTGAGATCTACTCTTTACCTGATATTTTGTAACATTGATGAATTTGATGTTATTTTAAAAAGGTAGAATTACAGAGAAAATTATTTATAGACTTTTTTTTCTCCCTGAGTAAATGTAACATGGAACTGTGGTGTTTATGAGATATAGATGCCCCTCCCCCCACACCAAAATGTTAAAAAGCATGGAGGTGGTACAATCAAAATAGGAGTTAGAGGGCAGTTGTGAACGGGTACTATTGGGCTTTGTGTGTAGGCAGTGTGAAAAGCCTGTGCTGTTTTAATGCCCAAGATGTATTTTATCACACGTATCAGAATAATATTTACAGATATTAATAGGTGTTCCTACTCTTGAAATTCTTTAATTCTTTCCTTCTCTCTTGGGCACCAGGGACAGCTTTCTGTAGGTACTGCCTTTGGGGAAATGACAGACATCTTGGGAATAAGGAATAATTGGCCAGCTTTGATTCTGTAGAACCCACAATAGAAAAAAAACAGTCTGGAAATCAAATATTTCATTTGTAAGAGGCAGGATTTTTGATATTAAAAAAATAAATATGTAGATTTCAAAGAGCCAAATCTTGGAAGACTATATACAGAGTTTTTATTTACTTGTTTTTACTAACAGCTAAAACAAAAGGCAAAGAGAACCTGGAAACTATGGATTGGTGCTTAAAATTTCTGCCCAATCTGTATATCTTCTTTGGAGACATGTCTGTTTAGATCTTCTGCCCATTTTTCGATTGGGTTGTTTGTTTATTTTGTTATTGAGCTGCATGAACTGCTTGTAAATTTTGGAGATTAATCCTTTGTCAGTTGCTTCATTTGTAAATATTTTCTCCCATTCTGAGGGTTCTCTTTTGGTCTTGTTTATGGTTTCCTTTGCTGTGCAAAAACTTTGCAGTTTCATTAGGTCTCATTTGTTTATTTTTGTTTTTATTTCCATTTCTCTAGGAGGTGGGTCAGAAAGGATCTTGCTGTGATTTATGTCATAGAGTGTCCTGCCTATGTTTTCCTCTAAGTGTTTGATAGTGTCTGGCCTTACATTTAGGTCTTTAATCCATTTTGAGTTTATTTTTGTATATGGTGTTAGGGAGTGTTCTAATTTCATACATTTACATGTAGCTGTCCAGTTTTCCCAGCACCACTTATTGAAGAGGCTGTCTTTTCTCCATTGTATATTCTTGCCTCCTTTATCAAAGATAAGGTGACCATATGTGCATGGGTTTATCTCTGGGCTTTCTATCCTGTTCCATTGATCTATCTTTCTGTTTTTGTGCCAGTACCATACTGTCTTGATTACTGTAGCTTTGTAGTATAGTCTGAAGTCAGGGAGCCTGATTCTTCCAGCTCCATTTTTTGTTCTCAAGATTGCTTTGGCTATTTGCCGTCTTTCATGTTTCCATACAAATTGTGAATTTTTTTGTTCTATTTCTGTGAAAAATGCCAGTGGTATTTTGATAGGGATTGCATTGAATCTGTAGTATAGTCATTTTCACAATGTTGATTCTTCCAATCCAAGAACATAGTATATCTCTCCACCTATTTGTATCGTCTTTAATTTGTTTCATCAGTGTCTTATAATTTTCTGCATACAGGTCTTTTTTCTGCATACAGGTCTTTTGTCTCTTTAGGTAGGTTTATTCCTAGATATTTTATTCTTTTTGTTGCACTGGTAAATGGGAGTGTTTTCTTAATTTCACTTTCATATTTTTCAACATTAGTGTATAGAAGTGCCAGAGATTTCTGTGCATTATTTTGTATCCTGCTACTTTACCAAATTCATTGATTAGCACTAGTAGTTTTCTGGTAGCATCTTTAGGATTCTCTATGTATATCAAAGAAGATATACAGATTGCCCACAAACACATGAAAGAATGCTCAACATCTTAATCATTAGAGAAATGCAAATCAAAACTACAATGAGATATCATCTCACACCAGTCAGAATGGCCATCATCAAAAAATCTAGAAACAATAAATGCTGGGGAGTGTGTGGAGAAAAGGGAACACTCTTACACTGTTGGTGGGAATGCAAATTGATACAGCCACTACGGAGAACAGTATGGAAGTTCCTTAAAAAACTAAAAATAGAATTACTATATGACCCAGCAATCCCACTACCGGGCATATACCCTGAGAAAACCATAATTCAAAAAGAATCATGTACCAAAATGTTCATTGCAGCTTTATTTACGATAGCCAGGACATGGAAGCAATGTAAGTGTCCATCGAGAGATGAATGGATAAAGAAGATGTGGCACATATATACAATGGAATACTACTCAGCCATAAAAAGAAACAAAATTGAGATATTTGTAGTGAGGTGGATGGACTTAGAGTCTGTCATACAGAGTGAAGTAAGTCAGAAAGAGAAAAACAAATACCGTATGCTAACACATATATATAGAATCTAAGAAAAAAAGGTCATGAAGAACCTAGGGGTAAGACGGGAATAAAGACAAGACCTACTAGAGAATGGACTTGAAGATATGGGGAGGGGGAAGGGTAAGCTGTGACAAAGTGAGAGAGTGGCATGGACATATATACACTTCCAAATGTAAAATAGATAGCTAGTGGGAAGCAGCCGCATAGCACAGGGAGATCAGCTCAGTGCTCTGTGACCACCTAGAGGGGTGGGATAAGGAGGGTGGGAGAGAGGGAGATGCAAGAGATATGGGAACATATGTATATGTATAACTGATTCACTTTGTTACAAATGAGAAACTAACACACCATTGTAAAGAAATTACACTCCAATAAAAGTGTTAAAAAAAAAAAAGGAATCTGCCTGCCAATGCAGGGGACACGGTTTCGAGCCCTGTTCTGGGAATACCCCACATGTTGCCGAGCAACTAATCCTGTGCGCCACAACTACTGAGCCTGCACTCTAGAGCCCATGCTCCACAACAGGAGAAGCCACTGCGATGAGAAGCCTGCACACCGCAACAAAGAATAGCCCCTGCTTGCCACAACTAGAGAAAGCCTGTGTGCAGCAATGAAGACCAAACACAGCCAAGTATTAAAAAAAAAAAAAAAGTAAATAAAACAAACATTTTGCGATAATAGAAGATCTGAATATGGATGGATATTATGCAATTAGTGTTAATTTTCTCAGATGTGAAAATGGTACTGTGTTAGGAAGGACAAAATCCTCATTCTTAGTTGATGTGCTCTGGAGTACTTAGAGGTGAGGGGTCAGGACAATCTACAGCTAAATCTCAAACAGTTCAGCAAGAGAATAACAAGAGTTTGAGAGAGACAAAGCAAATGTGGCAACATAGTAACGACTGGTTGAACATTGGTGAAGAGTGAACAGGCATTCATTAAGCTATCATCTCAACTTTTCTGTATGTATGCCAACTTTCAAAATAAAGTTGGAAAAATAAAATAAAACAAAACAGAACAAAAATTTCTGCCCAAAAGTGACATAAAAACATGTCCGTTCACATCCCATTGGCCAAAGTAAGTCATGTGGTCTTGTAAAATGGGCATAATTTTGTAGAATTATGCAAATTATAATATTTAATCTTTATGTTCTATAATAGCTTGATCTATAGATTCAGTGAAATCCCAATCAAAATCCTGGAAGGTTATTTTTCAGATTTCAACAAACTGATTCTAAAGTTTATATGGGGAGGCAAAAGACTCAGAATAGCTGAGATGATGTTGAAATAGAAGAACAAAATTGAAGGATTGACACTTCTCAACTTCAAGACTTACTATAACAGTACAATAAGCAATACAGTATTGTATTGGCAAAAGAGTAGACAAATCAATGGAACAGAATAGAGAGCACAGAAATAGGCCTATATAAATATAGTCAATGGAAATTTGACAAAAAAGCAAAGACAATACAATAGAGAAAAGACAACCTCTTCAACAAATAGTACTGGGAAAGCTGCATATCCACATACAAAAAAGGAAGGTAGACACATACTCTACACTCTTCACAAAAATTAACTCAAAATGACCTAAATGTAAAACAAATAAAAAGAAACCTAAAAAATTCCTAGAATATAACATGGAATATCTAGATGGCCTTGGATGTGGCAATTACTTTTTAGATACAACACTAAAGGCATGATCCATGAAAGAAATAATTGATAAGCTGGAATTCACTGAAATTTAAAATTTCTACTCTGCCAAAGACACTAAGAGAATAAAAAGACAAGCCACACATTGGGGGAAAATATTTGCAAAAGACATATTTGTTAAAGGACTGTTATCTAAAATATAAAAGAATTCTTAAAACTAAAAAACAAGAAAATGAACAACCTGATTAAAAAATGAGCCAAAAACCGTAATAGAGATCTCACCAGAGAAATTATACAGATTGCAAATAAGCATATGAAAAAATGCTCCATATCTTATGTCATCAGTGAAATGCAAATTAAAACAATGAGATACTATTAAACAGCTATTAGAATGGCCAAAACAGTTGGCAGCATCAAATGCTGGTGAAGACATGGAGCAGAAGAAACTCTCATTCATTGCTGCTGGGAATGCAAAACAGTACAGCTACATTAGAAGACAGTTTGGCTGTTTCTTAGAAAACCAAACATATTCTTACCATATGATCCAGCAATTGCTTTTCTGGTATTTGCCCAGAGGAATTAAAAACTTATGTCTACACATAAATCTGTACACAGATGTTTATAGTAGCTTTGTTCATGATTGCTAAAACATGGAAGCAATCAAGATGTCTTTCAGTAGGTGAATGGATAGCCCAGACAATGGAATATTATTCAGCACTAATAAGAAATGAGCTGTCAATCCATGAAAAGACATGCAAGAAACCTAAATACCTTTTACTAAGTAAAAGAAGCCAGTCTGAAAAGGCTACATTTTTCATGATTCTGCCTATATGACATTGTGAGAGGAAGAAGGGATGACTAGGCAGAGCACAAAAGATTTTTAGGGCAGTGAAAATACTCTGTGATACTAATAATGGACACGTCATTATAAACCCATTGAATGTGGGTGGACCTTAATGATTAACTATAGACTTTAGATGATAGTGTTGTATTAATGTAGGTTCATTAAGTGTAACAAATGTACCACTCTGATGGAGATGTTGATAATGGGGGAGGCTATGTAAGTGTGGGAAAAGGGACTATATGGGAAATCTTATTTTCTGCTCATTGTTGCTGTGAACTTAAAATTGCTCTGAAAAATAAATTCTATTTTTTAAAAATTACATTTAAATGATCCTCCATAGAGAAGAGAAAGAACCACTGACTGATTGTTTGATTCCCCCCACCCCCCACCCCCCCACACACTCAACACACTTATAACTCAGACACAATGCTTTCTACATGTATTGTATGTCTGACAGGTCGTGGGATTGCTGACGAAGCCACAGCCTGTGAGATACTTCCACAGAGAAATTTCTGGCTGGAACCACATCCAGTCAGCTTCTTTTTCTCTGTTTTAGTCAAGAAGGAAACAACCTGACAAAAAAGGAAAAAAAAAATCATGAAGTCAGAATGACAGGCAAGGAATGAAAGAATCAGGCCAGTTGTGATGAATGAAATGCCCTACTTTTGAGTTTCCATGTAAGAAACACTTAAAATTGATTTTCAATATTTCTTCCAATATTCTTAGCCACTACTGTCTATTTTCTGTGACAGGTTGGATGTCCCATCTCATTCAAATCTCCCTCCCTCTTTTCTCTCCTTCCTTTCCCATTTGGTTAACACTGGCTGTCCTTTAAATATATTTAAATGTTCTTTAATGCAGTCTAAAAAATAACCTATTTGCATATTAATCCAGCAACTACAGAAGATGTCAAAATGTCTACGATGCCTGAGTTTAGCACTGAATATAACACAGACATTTGAATCTTAGACCATGGTAAAATGTGAAGTGACATTTCACAGAAGGAGAAAGCTATTTTTACCTTAGTGTATAGAGATCTCTTTTCAGGATTGTTGCTGTGTCCCAAGGCTTCCCAGATGTGTCCTGGAATCCTGTCAGATGAGGGACCCACCCACTGGAAACATTTCAGGAAGTCAGTCAGCCACTCCCTGGGGCCTTCCTAATGACTGGTCCCCTGTCCAAACTGGTTAACTTAGTTAGACGCAAGGTATACGGCTAATCTAGTAATAATAATTAGACCAATGTCATGGGTTTGATTTTCTTGTTTATTTTCTCGCAGAAGAATCATTTCCAACTCCTTATCTACTTACTTGAAAATATGCACTATTGGCCTAAGGAGAGAAATTAATGCAGTGGGGATATAGATATACAAACTACCTGTTGTCTCTCCCTTCTGGGATACAATGCAATTTTAGTATGTGAGGTGGATTAAGGATGTCTTCTTCATATGTAAGTGTTAGTTTTAATTTAATAGGATGGGAATAGAAGAAGAATTTGCAACAAGATCTGACTCACTTCAGCTGCTGCTGTGCAGTGATGTCAATGACCGTCCATTGCAGTTGTATTCCTGATCATTAAATGTGATCAGTAAGGGTCAGTCAGACTTTTCACTGGACAATGTCAGTGGATCCACATTCTCCTCTAGGAGCACTGGTTGGGTCATCTGCTTCAGCAGGGCTGCAGACTGTGATGTGCGCCTTCTCTTTCTTCAGTAACAGGAGGTTGTTTCCTGTTCGGCAGGCCTTTCTAACTCTTCCAGAGCATGAGCTTGACTCTCCCCCTGCTTCTAGAGTCAACCCTGCTGAAATGCTCCTCTGAAAACCCTTAGACCTTGAGAAGTGGCACAATCTATAAATTAATGTTACCTCCCTTTTTCAGTGATGGTAATATGGCATTTCTCCATGTCTGGACACTTTCATCTGTATCATGAATGGTTAGATTCTAAGTCAAGAGCAGACACAACCCAAAACAATTAACAAATTTCCTCCCTTCAGCTTCTCTGAAACCCTCATAGCAGGAAGTACTTGTCAGGCACTGATCAACATTGGCAAGGAGGATTTGCTGACTCAGGTTTGTGTTCTCTCACATTGCATTCCTCTTGGTGAACTGTCGTCACTCTGTCTGCGACCTGGACTTATTGTTAGAGAGCATTATGGCCAAGACTTGTATCTCAGGGATACAAGGTTACTTTTGAGAGGTCTTCATCAATCTGTTAGCTTTATATACCAGAAAAAAATCTTTGTTCTGTAGTCATAAAACTTCTGACACAACCACATCACTTAATGATATTTACAGTCAACCATTAAGAGAATCATTGAAGGAGTTCTAATGCCTAGTCTTATGCAAGGTTGAGTCAGGCTAGTGAGTCAAAGGTAAAATAAGAATCAGGAAGTCTAGGGCTTGCTGAATCTGTCACAAATTTCTTTGTGTCTCACTTTTGTAAACTGAGTGATGCATATAATAATTAAGGAATCAGACAAGATGTTGGACTTTTCAGGTCTCTTCCTTAAAAAGATTCAGGTACTTGTAAACATAAGGTATGATTGTGTTTGCATCTTGTCTTATTAACAGGCCCACCACCAAATCCTATCTGATCTCATTGGCCATTTACCTTCAGTAATAGCTTTACTGCAAGTTGGTACCTTCACCTGCTCTATACCCCTGTGGACCTTTTGAGGAGAAGGCAACCATAGATGTTAGAAACACCAGTCCACCTTTCTCCTTCTCCCACATTTTCATTAAATTAAACAAGAATTTCAAAAGAAGGCCTTTACACAAGCTCTTAAACTATCTGTTTAAATAATTTATTTGATGTTTAGTTTAACCTGATTTCACTTGCTCAAATAATACGATGGAGGGGTGGGAATAAGGTGTGAAAAAGTATGAAGTTGAAGTTTGGAGGCAAAAATGAGAGAACAGGAGCTTTAGCTTGCTTCATCTATTTGACAAGCTTCTACAACTGCTGGAAAGGCTATCATATCTCTAGGGAACACTGAATTTAAAAATGTCAGTCAGCTTTTCAGTGGGACCAGTCTCTAGAGCGGTGCTACACAATCGGATAGTTACTAACCACACGTGATTATTTAAATTAAAACTTTAAACTTAGAATTAAAAATTCAGTTCCTTAATTGCACTAGTGATATTTCAAGTACTCAACAGACACACGTGGTTTTGTGGTTACAGAACTGAACAGAAAGTTCTTTTGGACAGTGTTGTTCTAGAGAATTTGAGAATCAGGGCTTTCACTTGGATGATAAGTACATCTTAGATAAGTGCCCAAAACTTTCTCTAGAAATATTTTTTTCTTGAGGTTTTTCTGACAATATTTTTATTTTATTTTATTTTTTTAACTGATCAGGTATTTGTGATTATAAAACATGGGAAAGAAATGTTTTCTCATCAAATTGATAATAGAAATGGGAAAGAGAAATGTGCTGACATTAATGGAACACCTCTTATGTGTGTTAGACATTGTGCTAGGTGTATTAAAAATCACCTCACACACATGAAAATCACCCCACTTATTATTTTTTTCCATTGGCATGAGACAACTTTATTTTACTCTAATTATACATAATCACATTATTGATACTCATTGAAATTAGATGCATTGCTATAATGCTGTTAGAGGTTTGAGGAAGGAAAGACAAGTGTGTTTTGTATATTTTTTTATTTTTATTATTATATTTTTTGATATCCATCAGAGAAATCCTAAGGAAATACAATTTTGGAATGACCCTCATATATCCAAACAATGGGGTGAATATCTTGATACATACAAACCAGAATTGTTTACATCACATAGTTTTTGTATTAAAGGAAGTAATTTTGGAGATTAAAGACCTGGTGTAAAGAAATAAAGTGTTAAGTGCTACAACTTTCTCTTGTAAACCAGTGAATTACTGAATATCTAATAGTTGAATACTCAGTATGAATATCAAAATATTTTCATGCCAGAAACTTTTGAAACCTGATCAAAAGAAAATCATCCCACTTATACACAGCAGAACTATGAGAGAGGTTTTACAAGTACCTCCATTTTTATAGATGGAGAGAAGACACAAGTCCTACGGTTAATGGTGGAAGAAAAGAAGTACAAATTCAGCTTTGTCTGACAGCAAAGTTAGCCCCCCTAACCAATACACCCACATACACACACACAACACACAAGCAGTTTTTATCTTAAACTAAATATTACCCTCATTGTAGTACTAGTACTAAAGTACATAGTACTTTCCAGATCCTAAGTGTGAAGTATTAAATTTGCTTTACATGGCTTGTATGGACCTAAGAACTGAATTTAAAAGAACTGCTATCAAAGCAGGAATTGAACAAGTTTGCCATATTAAAACTCCCTTTTCCATTTGCAAAATCTTCCCTTCAGGATAAGATGAGAAACATTCAGCGTAAAATGCATGTAGATTAATATAGTCTTCAAAGAGACTGGAGTGAGAAAGATGTAAAAGGGAAAACAGCAAAAAAATAAATGAAAAAATAAAAATCAGCTGTTTGCTCTAATTTCCTGGTAGTGAGGAGCTACCCTGTACTTGTCATGCACAGCTTGAGAAATTCAGTCCTCAAATAAACCAGTTAGGACACACAGGGAAGAAAGACCAACACATCTCAGATGTGTGCACAGACTCACTTAATTCCAAATGATTAAATGGTTGAGATGAAAAGAGAAACATGTAGCTTGTCCAGCCTATTCTTATGAAAAAGGTAATGAGAGATCCTTTTGCCATAAGATGTCAGGCCATAGCTCACCAAGGAAGATTTATTTCTGCCGTAGCAGAGAGTTTTTACAGAGTCTGGATGTACCCTGTTTGATTGCTCCGAAGCTCTATTTATCTGGGAGGTATTAGAGCATAATGGTTGATGACCCTGACTCTGGAGCCGGACAGATTTGGGTTTGAATCATGACTCCACTGTATACGAATTGTATGGGCTTGGATAAGTCACTCAACTTCTTTAATCTTTGGTCCTTCTCCTCCAAGGATAGAGAGCTCCCACCTCTCAGGGTGGTGGTAGAAACCAAGTGGGATGCCGCATATATAACACTTGGCACTCTGGCTGCATAAAATACTCAGGGTTAGTTATTTTTATTATTATTATTAGTAGTAGTAAGTCATTCTTATTGAGACTGAACTGCCTCATTTAGCTAGAACTCACTAATCTTATTTGTCCCCCAGGATTTATAAAGAAGAAACCTACTGTACTATATGGTAACCAGTCCAGCACATCAATCAGATCTAGTTCTTTCAACCATTCCACACATGACAAGATTTTCTAATGTGATACTCTTCTGGGTAGTATTTGTACTCATCTCTTGTACATTAATAATTAATATTCATTTAGAAAATGTGATTCTTAAAGTGGAAGCATTTTAGATACAGTGAGACAATGGGATTACTTCCTGGAATTTAGATCGGACACCTTTGTTAATAACAAGTAAGTTTACTTCATTTCCTTTAAAAGTTAGGCATGAGAGAACTTTCCCATTAAGGAAGATGAAGTAGACATGCTTTTCTTTATTCCTCCCATTAGGTAGGATTAAAAATAATGGACATAATATATAAAATAAATATAAACAGACTCTGAAAGATGGAGAGAAGTAAGTAGATCAACAAGGGAACATTGGACCCAAAGAATGATGGAGTGGTGAGTTCCCTGGGTTTCTTTTTTTGCATTTATATATCTTAGATTGAGTTCTAGACAAGCTGACAACCCAGAAACGTCAATGGGTGCACACCATAAAAAGCCCCAGTAAAAGACCTCTCTCTCTAGTTAAAGGACAGGGATGACAACAAGGGACCCCTCCCACATAGCTTTAGTCTTCTTGGACTGTAATAACAAAATTTCAGAGTCTGGGTGCTTAAACAAGCAGACTTTATTTCTCACAGTTCCGAAGTCCGGAATTCTGAGATCAGCATTCTAGCATGGTCAGGTTCTGGTGAGGTCCCTCTTCCTGGCTTGCAGAGGGTTGCCTTCTTCCTGTGTTATCACATGGTGGAGAGAGACGGGAACAATCTCTCTGGTGTCTCTTTAGATAAGGACACTAATCCCAACAGCCTGGGTCCCTTGTCCTTGGTCTAAGTACCTCCCAAAGGCCCCATCTCCAAATGTCATCACATTGAGGGTTAGAGTTTCAACATATACATTTTGGAGGGACACAAAATTGGGTTCTTGTCAGGGGAGACCTAGTGGAGAGTCAAAACCTTTACTATACCCAGCAATATTTAGGCCACTTCCACTTTGTGGTGTCAGCAGAGACAGCTTGGGAACCAGTAATGACACATCTTTACCCCTCTCAGCCATGGAGATATCATGCAGTGAATGTAAATGATATTAATACATCAATTAAAAAACAGACATTGGACATAATCAACCAACAGGATCTAAGTAATATTTGTAAAGTGCTTCACTCAACAAGAACAGATAAACATTATTTTCAAATGCCCACAGAACATACATCAAGTCAGACCATATACTGCACCACAAAACAAATCTCAAAAAATTTAAAAGAATTAAAATCATCCACAGTGTATACTCTGACCATGAAAAAAAAACCTAGAAATCAATAACAAAAAGATAACAGGAAAATCTCTAAAGACTTGGGAACTAAACAAGAAATTTCTGAATAATGTGTCAATAAGAAGTCTCAAGTAAAATAAAAAGTATATTGAACTGAATTAAAATGAAAATACAGGGCTTCCCTGGTGGCGCAGTGGTTGAGAGCCCACCTGCTGATGCAGCGGACACGGGTTCATGCCGCGGTCCGGGAAGATCCCACATGCCGCGGAGCGGCTGGGCCTGTGAACCATGGCCGCTGAGCCTGTGCTCTGCAATGGGAGAGGCCACAACAGTGAGAGGCCCGCGTACCACAAAAAAAAAAAAGAAAAGAAAAGAAAATACAACTTATCAAAATTTATGAGACACAGCTAAAGCAGTACTGAAAGGAAAAATTTTATCCTTAAATACTTAAATAAGGGAAGAGGAAAATATCTCAAATCAACAGTTTAGGCACACATTAAGGGAGGCAAATAAATAAATTTAAAGCAAGAAGAAAGAAGGAAATATCAATAATAAGGATAAGAGCAGAAATCAATGAAATTGGAAACAGGAAACCCATAGACAAAACCATTAAATAAAGACCTTTTTTGTTTGAAAAGATGATAAAATTGACAAATCTGTAGCAAGACTGACAAAGAAAGAAAAAGAGAATACATAAATTACCAATATCAGGAATGAAACTGAGGACATAATTACAGACTATTAAGACATTAAAAGGACAATAAGAGATTGCTACAACCATATCTCTACAAACATATTTGATACCTAGATGAAATCTACCAATTCCTCAAAAAACACAAACTACTATGACTCACCAATATGAAATGGATATTTTGAATAGCCCTATAACTATTAGGAAAATAGAAATTGTAATTGAACAGCTACCCCAAAAGAAATCCATGGGCCCATATGGTTTTAGTGGAGGATTTTATCAAATATTAAATGAAGAATTAACATGAATTTTATAATCTCTTCCAGAAACAAATGAAGAGGGAATGTCTTATTTTATGAGACCAGTATTAACCTGACAAAGACAGCACAAAAAAGAAAACTATATGAAAATAAAAGAGAACAACATCTCTCATGAAGTTAAACAAAAAATCCTTAATAAAATATCAGAAAATTGAATCCAATGATTTGACTAGGTGGGATTTATTTCAAGTATGCCATACTCTTTCCTTCACCAATTCATAGCCTCAGTTCCCTCATACTTCCCTTACTCCCTCCTTGAAAATCTATTCTTAAGCAAAGGCTGAAACCAGTAATGTACTTTGGAGGCTGCATTTAGTCTCTTTTGTTTATGGTCCCTAGCTCAACTGTCATTTCAGCTGTATCTTTGATTCAGGAAGAAATGGTTTGGCTCCCTTGACAAAGGGGAACTCAGGTATAAGTTAAGCAGAGAGAGATGAGTTTTGAGCAAGGGTCCCTCATCCCTTGAGACTCTGGGACTGTCCATTTTAGGTGGCTGGTTCTATTTGAAGAGCCAGGATTATGGAGTCTCCATATTGGCATTCAGAACTTTCTGGGGGCTATGATTTGTCACTTTTAATTGCTGAGTCTATGATACTTAAAATTGCTTTAATATTGTGGTTTGAAATCCATCTGGATTACCTATTCTTTTTAGTCACTTCCACAGCCAAGCTTATGCTTCATAACTGGCTTCTGTTGCTAGTACATGGAGGCTTATAAGAAGGCCACAGTTAAAGATAGAGTCAAGCGGAGGGTGTGACTGATGTGGTGAAGTAGGAAGACCCTGAGCTCACTTTCTCCCATGAGCTCACCAAATTTACAGCTATTCGTAGAACTATCTATAAGAACAATCTGAAGACTAGCAGAAAATATTTTCCACAATTAAAGATATGAAGAAAGAACCACAACAAGATGGGTTGGAGGGGCAGAGACACAGTATAATCAAGACCCACACCCCTGGGTAGGTGAAACACAACAGGAGAATAATCACAATTGCAGGGGTCTCCCCAAGGAGTGAGACGTCCATTCCATGAAGTTCCTTAGCCCAGGGGTCCTGAAGTAGGAAGACAAGACTCCAGAACATCTGGCTTTGATGGCCAGTGGGGCTTGCATACAGGAGAGCTGGAGGGCTGTGGGAAACAGAGATTCTGTTCTTAAAAGGCATGCAGAAATCTCACATGATCCAGGTCCCAGTACAGAGGAAACAATATGAAAATAGCCTGGGTTACACCAACTTTCTGACCTTGGGGAGCTTCCTGGAGAGACATCAGGAAACTAAGAATCCCCATGAGGTCATGGATGCTGGTAGCTGTCATTTACGGGGCTACTTCTACCATAAGGACATTGGTGCTGGCAAGCTCCTTTTAGGACTGCTTCCTCTAGCCTGCCAATTCTAAGGGCTTACCTAGCCACCAGCAGACTGGCTTCAATCCTGGGACCCTGCAGTCAGCCAGATGGGACCCAGCCCCACCCACCAACAGGCCAGCAACCACTGCATACACACATGGAAGCAACCTAAGTTTCCATCAACAGATTGAATGGATAAAGAAGTTGTGGTATACATATTCAATGGAATATTACTCAACCATAAAAAGAGTGAGGCCTTGTCATTTGTGAAAACATAGATGGACCTAGAGGGTATTATGCTAAGGGAAAAAGCCAGAGAAAGACAAATACAGCATAATCTCACTTATATGTGAATCTAAAAAACAAAACAAATAAACTAAATGAAAACACACTCACAGAGAACAAATGGGTGGTTGCTAGAAGGGAGGGGAGTGAGAGGTGACAGAAATAGTTGAAGGGGATTAAGAGTTATATACCTCCAGTTATATAATTAGTAAGTCACAGGGCTGTAATATACAGCATAAGGAATAAGGTCAATAATATTGTAGTAACTCTTTATGGGGACAGATAATCACTAGACTTAGCTTGGGGATCATTTCATAATGTATGTAAATGACAAATTATTATGGAGTACACCTGAAACTACTATAATATTGTAACAACTATGTTTCAATTAAAACATTTTAAATAATAAATAAATAGATAAATAAACATAGAATCTGGGGGAAATTCTTCTACTCCTTCACTCTGCCTCGTCATTTTTGCAGGCAACATCATGTGATCATTTCATCCTTAGGTGAGATGCATCTCCTAGATTTAAAAAGCAGAAAAAATTCAATAGCCTCACTCTTTGAAGAGGTGACAGTCACTCCAGTGTGACATTTTTTCTTCAAAGACTGAGCTGTTACCTCAGGCTGCCAAGAGTCCTCCTACCAAGAAAAGTGATGGCAGTTGAGTACCTCACGCTCAGCCCTGAAGCACACATCTGCTCATTCTCCCCAAGTACCAAACCCAGCACCTTGTCCTGTCTCTGGTTCATTACGTAGTAAATGGAAATCTGCTTTCATCATCTTTTTCTCTGAGAAGAGAGACAGTCTTTGGGCAGGCTGACTTGAAACTAATGGGATTGTCGTATACTTCTTCCTCGTCAGGAGACAGAGTCAAATTATTGTTTTTTCCAACTCCCTATGCTTAAAAAAAGAAAAGCAAAACTATAAGATAAATAAGCAAATAAAACAATATAACCTATGTAGATAAAACAAAATTCATGTGGTGGTTGGGGGATTTGTGTGTAATTTGTATGTCTCAGTCCTCTATTCTAAACTGAAGAATAATCAGGATTGACTCCAGGCTTTGAAGAGTGAGGGCAGGGTGATCTGGGGAGGGTCACTGTATGACCTCCAGGAGCATAGAGGAAGGAGACGTCTCTGAGGTTCTGGTAGGGCTGCAGGCAACGATAAGGGGAGATCACCTGCGGAGTTTCCTCTGAACCCTGAATGCACATTTCTTAAGGCAAAACAAAGGAAATGCATCACATCTCAGTTTTGAAAATATCTGAGGTTTGGATTTCAAAGCACTAAAGTTTTTATTTAATTTTATTTTTTTAATTTTCAGTTTTCTTAATATGGACAGTTTTTCCCCCTAGAGAACCTAGGTTCCAGTAGCATGAGGCAGAAAAAGACTTCTTTAGAGGGTTATTTCTGCTCTTTTCACCTAGAACAGGGCAACAGAGATTGGGGGGAGGAGGTGGTGGCAGGTCACGTGTAATTCTGATTATTGGACTGATGATATAACAGGCAGGTCCAAGCAGGCATTTTGGGGCTCACAGGTAGAGGTCTCTCGTGGCATCTCACCTGAGTGGCTTGCTGGAAACTTTATCCCCTCCTCTGAGTGCTGTGTTAAGTAATAACCAGGAGCTTGGATGATCACTTCCAGCCATCAAACCCTGACCAGGTGTTTTTTCCTTTTACCATCTGTCTTTGCAGCCTCATCCCCATCTTTTTTGGTATTCTGCATTCCTTGAATTGACAGGTAGTTTATATATGATATTACAGATAATTTGTTTTGGGGTCTGATCTCAGCTTAAAATTTTGGTTAGCATCTTCTTATATCACCATTTTGGTTGTTTATAGAGGTGATCTTTATTTCAGAATTGCACATACATACTTACATATAATAAATAGGTTCTGACTAATAACACAAGTAATTTTACATCTAATAAGTCTGAGTACTTATTCTGAGTACTCCATACTCAGAAATGTGGCATCCTTAAAATGTGTCATTGTAGAAGAAGCAGAAGCCTGCACAACTTGAGGATTTTTTTTTTTTAGCCCTCTAAACCACAGCAAGGAAATTTATTTAAAATAATTTATTTTTTTGGTATATACCTTCTAGTTTATACAGTGCTTTCATGTATAGTATATTGACTGTTTTCCCTGAAAAAATCATTGTGGGAGGCAGGATATGTTTACTCATAATTATTAATAAAGAAACTGAGTCTCAGAAATTAAATAGCTAGTCTATGGTTACATTGCTGGAAACTGCCTAGCATACCCAGCTTTGATTCCCCAGGCCAGCTTCTCATTCTGTCACATCTCTTCTACCTTCTTACAGGCATAGACTGTCAATGCATAACTGAAATCAGTTTGGGGGCCATATGGAAGGAAAGGAAGCATAGATCCCTATTATTGCCTTCATTGAATAACTGCTTATGTCTGTGTCCCCTTCCATGTTCCCTGAAGAAAAAGGGAAAAGAAAAAAAAGGATAGCATTTTATTCATCTCGTGCATGACACACAGTAGGTACTATAAGTATAGAGTTTGGGATTGTAGCCCAGATTCTTTATTACATTAAAAGATTTTAAAAATTAATATATGAATACATACTCATTATAAAAAAATTCAAGCTACAGACAAGATATATAGAATAAAAATTTACAATCTTTTCTCCATTAAAAAAATACCAGTATAATGTTCCATAGTATGGATGAAACATGATTTAACCAATTGAGCTTGCCACCATTTTTTCCTATGTGACAAAAAATGCAGTACATGTGCATTGTGTGACATGCACACACATTTGTGACATTCTCATGTCACAAGAATGTGACATTCCCATGCATTTGTCTTTGTGTACATGTACAAGTATTTTGGTAGATTTCTACAACCAGAATTTCAGGATCAAATAATAAATTCATAAGTAACATTGACAAATAATATAAATTGCCTCTTGAAAAGCTATATCCATTTACAATACCACTCACTTCTCATATCCCTGTGAACACTGGATTTTGTCAGTCTTTAAAACTTCTGTCAATGTAGTCTTGTCTTTCACAGCAATTTTTCCTAAGACCTTAAGCAATGTTTTTATTTTATCCTGTAAGCAAAATCTATAAACTGGGTTTATACATCAAACTTCAGAACAGTATGAAGCTCAAAGAGGGAATGAACGTGAAATGTGATTGTTGCATATTTTCATGGAAACTCAGACTAGAATCACATTCATAAATGTGGCCTAAAGCACTGTTTTCAATAACTCAAAGATGAAATTCTTCCTCTTCCAAGGCTGTTTGTGGGATATAGATTGTAAAGCTTTTAGAAGCATGAAGACCTCACATGTCCCATCTCCATGCCATAGACACACACTCATTAACACAGCATTATGGAGCAGGTGCTGAAGTGGGACTGTGACATCTGATTCAGTTTACTCCGGTTTCTTGTGTGCCCTAGGAATAAGCCCCCATTGTCCATGTGGAGTTTGCTGAGCACTGAGAGTACTCTTGAGAGTTCTTAATAGGACAATGCAGTCCTCTCTGAGAAATGCCAGAGTAGGCTAAAAATGCTGATGTTAGATGAGTACTTCTGCTTCTTATCTGAAAATATTGGTGTTATGTGACCATAGTCATGAGTGGGGCACCATAGCTTGCCCTGAAATTTAATTTAGAAGCCTTCTATGCTGCATAGGATCCTGACGTTCTGCTTCTGCAAAGAGGAAGAAGTGGGGTAAGGGATGTTGACATGTATTTTTAGTATGTATGGGCCACTATTTTGGATTTTTCATGGAGGGAATTTTCTAGCTGTGACTCGATGTGACAGATGGGACTGTGGCTCTAGCCCATTCTCTGACTCGGGTGGATGCAGGGAATGCCCTCTATTATTGCTCATTGAAGAGGCTAACACAAGACAAGTTCTTTTTGTTTTAGCCAATCAGCAGTTATTTATGCAGCATATCTTTTGTGATCAATCCTGTGCTAGATGTGGAAATTAAAGGAAAAATTAAGAAACAACCACTGCCCCAGACTATTTTGCACAAAACAGTTGGTAAACTCTTTAAAATTTTGCTAGAGTGGCTGGTATAGGTCAGAGTTGTTCTTCATCTCCTCTCTCTGGTATTACCATAGCTACCACTCTAGTTTAATTTAGAATTGATTCTCTTAAGTCTGTCGACTCTGTTTGTAGCTTCCTTTTACTCTAAAATATATACACTGCTGCAATATTAATCTGTATGTAACTTCTGTTCCAAAGGCTTCAAAGGCTACCCAGTTACCCACAGTTTAAAGTCCAAATTCTTAACACCTTTAATTCAAGGGTATGCATTATGTGATTCTCACCACACTTTCTAGTTCTTACCTTTTACTACTTTTGTCCTCCAGTTTGTTACTCTTTCCATGTTATCTTCCTTGCAGTTCTACCAACACTTTCCCTCTCATTTTTCTGGAGAGTCCTTACCTGAAGGCTCATCAAAAACATTGTCATTTTCATGAAGCCTTTCTTGATTATTTAAATAGCAATTCTTCCTCCCATTTCTATATTCCTACAGCACTTGGTTTGCAAGTCTCGTGATACCTAAACTCATGCTGCCCTTATGTATAGGCAATGGCAGAGGGTAAATACCCAAAGGGAAAAATAGAGTGTTCTTCTTTGTGTCTTCTTCCCAACAGCAGTGATTGGTATATTCTAAAGAGGAATCTTAAATAAATTAATCGTTTTTAAACTGTAAAAATACAGAAGAGAGAGCTATCATTATAAGTTGAGGTAATTAGAATAGATGTAAACATGAGATTGGATTTTTCAGAATTCCTTATGTGGTCAGCCATCCAGTTTCCCTGTCTGGGAAACCCTGTGGGGTTGTTTGAAGTTATTTGAAGTCTTTCTTAAGAATGCTTGGAGACAAGGTAGCCAAAACCTTATTCTACTAAATGTGGCACTTAGTATTACAGCGTACTGGATGGGATCTGTTTGCAATTTGTTTTAGGCCTCAGCACAACTGTATAACATTTTTTGGGTTCATTTAATACAGTGGGGTTTCTCATTTTCAAAGAGACTCACTAAAAATATCAAGCTATTAAGTGTCTACAAGGTGATTGTGTGGTTGTAACTACAAATGTTCTCATGGTAGACATTTAGACAAAGGACCATTCCCACCTTCACAGATCAGATTTTGCTTTTAACTTTTCCTCCCAGATATAACTATGTTAAGTTTCAACTTTGTCTTTTTCAGAAAAAAAAAAGTTCCCATAACATTTACTATTTGTGAAGAGGAGACTTGATGGACTTGAGGGAAGGTTACAGCTTCATATGAACTCCCAGGAGATTTCTCCTCTTCTCCAGTGCACCAAGTTTCAGAGAGGACAACTGTGAACTTCCCATATACTCAAGGGTAGGCATTTTCCAGATGTTCCCAATGCTGCCCAGAACATTGCTCAAATCAGCAGGAGCAGAAGGCAAGTTAGGGAAAATAGCAACATCCAGATGAACCTCTGGATGTCCCTATAAGCCAGGGCACTTGGAGACAGCACAGATTCCTAGTGCACTTCAAGCACACCCCTGCCTCAGGGCCTTTGTATTGCACTTCCTTGTACCTAGAATACGGAGTATTCTAGGTAGAAGGAATCTACCTAGATACTCGGTAATCTACCTAGAATATACAGATACCTGTGTAGTTAACGTTCTCACTTCATTCTGCTCTCTGCTCTGATGTGATCTTATCAGCCAGTGCTTTCCTGACTGACCCAAATAAATTGGCATCCCACTTCCCATCCTACCCTACTTCCAGAATCTCACACTTTATCCCATTTGTCCTGCTTAATTCCTCTTCACAGTACTTACTGCCACTTGACATAATATATATTTACTTTTATTTTTTAATTCTGGATCTCCACCTATTAGAAGCTACACTCCAGAAATGCAGGTTTGTTTGTTTGTTTTCAAATTACTGTACCCCTAGTGTTTTGAACAATACCTGGCACATATTAGGCACTAAATATTTATGTACTGAATGAAAAAACTGTTCTTTAAGGCACGGGAAAATAATATAGCTTTAGTGTTCAAGAAGATCTTAGAAATTTTTTAGTGAAAACCTTTCTCTTTGCAGAGGGAGAAACTGAAGATCAGAGAGGTGGTGTGACCCCCTGAGGCAACACAGTGATCAGTGGTAAAGCTGGTACCTACCCTACAGACCAGACTTCCTCCGGACCACACCCTGCCCCACATGGTTATCCCAACTCCACATGAGGTGCTCTCTCTCATTTTAAACCTTTTGACAAGGAAAATGAAAAGCCAGCTTCCTTTTAAGGAAATATAATCAAGACAGGTGTCGGGGGTTTGTTTATTTGCTAGGACAAAGAGCGAGTCCCACATAATTGAGGACCCAAGGATAAACCTTCTGTATCTCCTCAGTGTATTTAACATACAGTGTTGTTGTTATTGTAACCAAACAATTGAACAAGCAGGAAACATACTGAGAAAACAATATCCTTCACTGCTTAATAATGGCATATCATTTTGTAAAATGGAATGTTGCAGCATGGTGGCAGCTGATGCCATTTGTTCTTAATGGTGACATTCTGTGCAGTGTAACAACACATCACACATAGTTAACAGATGCTGAGCCCCTCCTAACAGGTTGATAGAAAAGTTTACCAAGAAACATACACTATTCTGAATGGTTTGATCAGATCCGCTCAAACACAAGAAGTTGTGAATGTTTTACAAAATGGCGTTCATTTTACAAAATGATGTATCACATTTTCTTTGGAACTGGAATCAAATTAACCCAGCCCCCTCAGCCCTGATGATGCCTCTGTGAAGCTAGACACATGTGAATTCCTGCATAAACTTTCTCCTTCCTTTTTGTGGTTCTTGGGGACATTTCTGTGCCTGTGATTACCCCCTTCCCTCTTTGTACCAATTCATGTCTTTTCTGTTCTTCACAACCCTATTCAAACTTACATTTGACAGTTGTTTTCCTCAGACTAATTCATAATTCCTTTACATTGCTCCTGCATCCCATTCTCACACGTTCTGTAGCTACTGTGTTCATACTGCGTTCATCCCTATTCTTGTTTGTGAGTGTTCTTTGCTGTCATGTGAGTGCGGAAGGATAAAAGGAAAGGATAAGATAGTGTCCTTCTCTCCAGGAGCTGACAAGCTTCTTGTAAGGGAAGTCTAACAGTCATGAATCAATTAAAGGACAACTAATTGTAAATAGTGTAACATTGATGAGGTGTTTCCCTGTCATGCATGGGAAGGCATATGGTTTTGTAGAAAAAACATGAAATTTGCTGTCTAAATCTGGGTTTAAACTTTCTCCCACTACTAGTTGTACAACCTTGGACAAGTTACTTATTCTGAGAAATTAATCTTGGCCTCAGCCCAAGGACCCTTGTTACTGTTGTGCCTCTAGTTGGATCCAGGTTCTCCAGGAGCAGGAGCCGCAGGAGCTTTCCCAATTCTTGTTACCACTGGGTATCCCATAGGGATAATGATGAAAAAGAAACAATTGCCTATCAAGAGTAACCTGAAGGGCACCAGGAAATCCTCCATATTTACAAAAGTTTTTCTCTAGTCAACCCCTGAAAATGTACCCTTAGATATTGATTCCTTCAACCTAAGCACTTTCACCTTTTTGAGAATCCTCTTTTAAAATAAATATGTCCTTGAGTTTTAGAGACTTTTTCTATACACATTACAGGTAGATATACCCATAGCTTGAGGCTTGTTGCCTACTGAGTACTGGAAGTAAGGGATGGGAGTTGGATGATCCAGAAAGGCAAGGAAAAGAAAGTCACTTCTGGTTAAAACAGTTTCTCTCTTTTGCATTCACAATTTTGTTCAAAACTCTTCCTACACATAGGAATTGTTTACAGAGCCACATGACTTGCTTTAATGTCCTTAATTAGGGTGAACAAGAAAAAAAAATTCTTATGTGTATTTGGGGCTTTGAATTCTTTATTACAGGAACTTTTATTTTTTTAAGTAATTTTTCTTAGAAAGGGTTTAGTACTTTTTCCAAGTTTTAGAAATGTCAGCCTTGCTCAAATGCAATCCTTAATCGACACATGACAGAATCACTTCTAAATATTTACTGAGAGGCCACCTCAGAAAATAACTGGTTACTCTCAACACAAGTTTTGTAAATGATCCAAGACAATCTGCTTTTTCCCTCTGTAAAAGTGTGGGTTTAATACAACACGAGGGATAATGGGGTTCAGTCTAGTATAAAACCAGCACAGGCAAAAGAGCCTGATGCTTTGTTACCAGGAAGAAAATCCTGTCAATCCTGATGATTAAAGTAAACTGAAGATCCACATTTTCACATTGGTGAAATGGCTTATCTGCCTGCTCCTATCATTCTCCACAAGTGTTAGAGTGTGGGCTGAACTGGGAATCAGATGTTTGAAAAGAAAGACACAAATGCAATTTTCTTCTATTGTCGAAATTTCCTTGCAAATCTCCCCAAAACAGGGATTGTCCCTGCTGGAGCCAGAAGCCCAATTATCATTTCTAGGGAACAAGAACAGAAGGGCTCAAATCACAGTCCTTTTCCAAACACACCCTCTTTACTTTACCTTGTGTTCTCTACTCTGAAGTTTTTCCCATCATCAACATCTAACATAGTTATTGGGGGCATGAGAGTGCTTGGCTGGGCCCACTATGGTCTAGGAATTTTAAAAAATGGATCAGCTGGTTGTACATTTAAATAATGCTATATTATTCAGATGCTGTAAAATTTTCACAGCACTCCCAAATGCCTTATGTCATGTATTCCTCCCAGTTGCTCTGTGAGTTAGCCAGGACAGGAAAAAAATGACAGAATGTGGAAGACTGTGAGTAGAGATCATTGTCTTTTCTCCACCTCTCCCCTCTTATTATTATTGAGGAGCCTGAGACAGAGAAGGGAAGTAACCTGTCTGGAGTCACACAGACAGGACTAAAATCAGGTCTCCCAACTCTCAGTCCAGGCTGTTACTGTTGAAATATGATAGAGGCAAGCAGAAAAACAGGCAGGTGACATATGTATGTAAATAAATTATGTTGATTTGTGGTTAAAGGAAAAAGGAGCTTACTTCAGAAATATCACAGCCTGAGTGGCTTAAACAGCAAATATTTATTTCTCATAGTTCTGGAGGTTGGGAAGTCCAAGATCAGGGAATTGACATATCCAGTGTCTGGTGAGGGCCTGCTTCCTGCCTGTAGAAGGCTCTCTTTTTGTTGCAGCTCTTTCCTGACCTCATCTAATCTCAATTACCTCCCATAGGTCTCACCTCTTAATATCATCACACTTGGGGGTAGGGTTTCAACATTAAATTTGGGAGGGGGCAGGGTAGAACACACATTCAGTCCATAACAGCGACTTCAGAATCTCAGATGAGGAAGGTGAGGGTAGCTTTATATTCTGAAAAAAATTGCCAAATGTTTTTAATCCACATACTCCTCCCCCACTGTAGAGAAAAAAGCGTTTAATCCTTCTGCATTTTAAATGTCTATCCCCAAACATGTAAGGAAAAATGCATGCAGATGTGTGTGGCAGTGGGAGGCAGACTCATGTAAACACCCACTGATCATGCACTCACAAAGATGCTGGGTAACTGAGCAGCTCCTTGATGTTAAATTGACTCTATTTAAGGTAGGTGGAGGATCCACCTCCTGGCTCTCCTGGGAGTTTGGGAAAGACAAGACATAATATTTTCCCAGTATTCTCTTTGATTCCTCCTCTCTATGAGCACTTTTCAGTGTAGACTCTGGGTTTCCCCCTTGGCAGACAACACATACCACGTGGAGAATGATGATGTCTGCAGTGAATTGGATTCTTTTATTGGCCATTTACTAGCTCTATAACCTTGTGCAAGTTACTGTCCCAGTTTGTCTTACTTTTTTAATCTGGAAATTTTGGAAGGTAATATTGGGTTGGCCAAAAAGTTCGTTCGTGTTTGTCTATAAGCTATTCCTGAAAACCTGAACAAACTTTTTGGCCAACCCAATACCTTCCTCATTGGGTGGCTTTGAAGAATAAATATGTTAGGTATGTGTAGTGGACATTTGTCATATTTTCTGGCTCCCCAGAACTTTTTAAAACCTTCACTATGTTTGGGGAATGTGCAACCTTATTAGTCCTTCCTCCTAGAGAAGAAGCTAAGAACTCATGTCCCAGTCTTCATGGAAACAAACTCACAAGCTCTATCACTAAACTGTATTCTTGAGACTGATTTAGAAAAGAGTAACTTGAGGGAAGAGGTTACAGTGGGTTCAACTATTTGTTGGCAGGGTTGGTTACTGAGCCTGTCTTTGTGGGTCACTGGTGACTTTAAAATCAAATTTCTGGCCTAAAATTGATATCAGTGCAGGTGATATTTATGGTTTCTGGTGGCTCTTATCAGATAACATATTGGTTAACCTAATATATTCTCTTTTTAACCCTGGGTTGAATTATATTTTCCTTGTTCCCTGAAGATATGTATATGAGTGTGTGTGTATGTGTGTTCCCTTCTAGAGTCCAGAGACCAGTCCATTTGGATTTATATCAGAGAGTATGATGTTGGAGACTTTCATTGTTTGATTTTACCCAAAAGGAGTCTTAAGAGTCTTTGACTTAAACTGACTGTCTCTGTGGACTTGCCAATTTGGGGTTTCATTTTCTTAATCACTGCAAATTGGATTTTGGTCTCCTTTCCCATGCTGACTTTCAAGGTTTTGAGGCTTTTTTTCTAGAATGATTAGTGTGTATATTCTAATTTGGATCCTTGAATCTACCATTTCACTAAAATTTCTTTATGTGTTTTATAGCTCCAGTGCCAGGACAGTCTCAATTCCCTGGTTCCATCTGCACAGACTTTAATCCCATTGGGGTAAAATCTTCTGTTCTTCTTGGGACCCCTTGATTCAAGTCTATAATAGTGAGCTTTAGGAAGAAATTTGCCTTTATAGACAACTGTGATAATCAAAGCAGTTCAGATCCTACTTGTATGTGAGACAAATATTTCCCTGGCCACCAACCTGGTGCCACTCAAGGTGGTATAGGTAATACATCATTCAGTTTAAGTACCTTTTCACATGCTGAACCCTGGAAGTATAAGATGATAAAGCACAGTCTCTGTCTGCCCTCAAAGAGGTCATGGTCTGAAAGGAGAGACACATAAACAAACTAATAATGCAGTGATAGGATGCAGAGGTCTAACCCTGAAGTGCAGGTGTAAAAAGAGGTCAGTAAAGGCTCTCTGGAGAAAATTTTTGAATGTAAGCTTAAAAATAAATAGACATTTGCTAAGAGAAGAAGGGTAGCAAAGATATGTCAGGGAGGTAGAGTTGGAGAGACCAGTATTACTCAAAATGAACAAATATGAAGTGACCTATTTAGCTAGGAAACTACAAGCAGTGCTCAGGATTAAAGCAGAAGGCAGGGAGTGGTCACAGAGGCTAGGGAGTTGATAAGGAAGATGATCGTGTAAAGGAGGAAAAGTTTTTCTTTATCCTGATCCTCTTAGAGTTCCTGACTGGGTCTGAAAATTAAACTGACAGGAGAGAAAGCATACAAATTTATTATATAAGTTTTACATGACCCAAGAGTCTTCATAAGGAAATGAAGACCCAAAGAAATGGTTAAACCTGAGTGTTTTTATGTAGGTTTGATGACCAGTGGAAAGTTGAAGAAATATATGGTAGGGCAAAGAGTATGAGCTAAGTGTAATAAATTCAGGAAAACTTAACAAAGCTTGTTTGTTCAGATTTCTCTCCGTGTCTCTTTGTCCTCAGAGATGTTTCCACTGGGGAAAAAATGCACAACCATAAGTTGAGAGTTATGTTTTTTTGGGAACCTTACTGAGGGCTATAGCCTAGGAGACAGCCTTTCGGATAGCTCTGAGGAACTGTTCCAAAGAAGTAAGGGAGGATCCAGGATATACAGGAGTTTTTGCTGAAAAAAAAAATGTAGCTGAACATCAAAAGGTTATTGCTAATCACAAAATACATAAACCTCAACTTAATGATTTTAGTGCTTTTCTGTATATGGGAAGATGCAAGAGTCTGTGTTCATTGAAATTATTCCTTTGATGTCTTAACTATCTAGGGCCAGTAACCTGTTTTTCTCCATCCTGCATCCCCCTCAGGACACCACTGGGGTGGCTGAAGTGGCTGTTGGCTGAAACATTATTTACTGAAATGGCAGGCAACATTTTTTGTCCACAGTGCCTCCTCTTGGTCATAAATTCAACCAAGGTTTGGGAAGCATTTTATGACCAATTTGTCCCACTGCAATAGGAAAGCTCATTCTTAGACCAGGTGAGGATTCTGTTGATAACTCAATATGTTAATTTTTGGATTAGGCCCTTTTTGATAACCTAAAATTCTCTGGGTCACCTGTCTTACTAAGTCTATTATGATCCAGGAAATGTTTTCCCTTGATGCTTCTTCCCATAGTTAGAGTTACAGTACTAAGATTATTCTATCTACATAGAATACATGATTGACTGTCTCAGGACATTTAGCCATCTATAATTTTGTTGGAGACCTAGTTACACATTTGATAATGCAAGAGACACCAATCTTATAAAATAGACAGAATGTAAGTAATATACTTAATAACATTAATAAAGTCATAGTATAGCAGAGCGAGGCACAAGGCATAAATAATTTGAAAACAACGAGAGGTCAAATTAAAACAATTATTAGTATAACTAGTTGCAATCTGGTTGGTTAAGCCATCACATCAACAGGGGAGCCAGCTGGAGAAGCCAAATTCTGGATAGATCAGGTAGAGAGAAAAACATAAATGTTTCATCATTGTTTACAAAGTATACTTTATCAAATTGTAGGTCACAGTTAATGTAAGAGGAAAGATTTTTCTGGAAAACAAAGATTAAAAGCCAGTATATTTCAGAAAAAAAGTCATAAAATTATAAATCATATTTATCAGTTCTTTAGTCTCATGTAATTTATTAATCAATATTTATTCATTCAACCAAAGTGACAATAAAAGACCTTTAAGGCAAATAATGATCATTTAGAAGGCAGAGAAACTCACACTCTGTTATCAAAAGTAGGTCAACATTCTAAGAAAACGTTGTTCTCTTAACAGAAAGAGAAAACCAAACTCTAGTCCTGCACCAGCCCACCCTCAATAACAAAACTCATTTACCTAATTAAATTCAATCCAAATCCAGCCTGACCAGGAATAAAACTCAGGACTCCCTTTCTACAAACCTTCCTCAACTTTCTGCATCTATATTAGTTTATCTCTTATTTTTCTTTCCCATTTAGAAATAACCAGCTTTAGGACAAAATCACTTTCTTTCCCCTTAACAAAATGCACTTCCATTCCGCCTACCTTCTTTTGCTGAAAACATACGTTCTACTTTCTTTGAATACTGAAATGTTTCTCTTATTATCCCTGTAGCTTTAATTACATATATTATAATTTTAACCCTTAAAAATCTTAATGTCTAGTGAAACCTGAGAAGTGAGTAATTCTGAACTGTTTGTCATGCCAGCATTTCCTGATTGTCAAAATAAGCGTATTCCATAACCTCTAGAAATGTATATCTTCTCATAGCAAAATTTCTTTCCTCAATGTGATACAAAATATATGTCTAATAAACCCAAACATTTTTAGTTTCCCTCTCATAAGAAGACAAGAGGAGGTAAACTTAGACCTGTTTAACAGTTAATGTTCCAGTATTTTATCCTATTCAAAATAATCTGGATATTCAATAAATTCCATAACTTAACTTAACTTAGCAAAACTCTTAAGTTTCAGGTTGCCAAAATTCTGGAGAAACTATTTTGGATAGACATACCCAAAATATAATTATTCTTAAAGAGTTCACCTGAAAAACTCTTATCTCATTTACCTCTATTTTATAACTTATGAAAATATCATCATACAATTTTTTTTTTTTCTAACAAACTCTGCAACAGAAATAACATAAACTTACTGACCCTCAGTAAACCTAGGTATAATACAGGTAACATCATACTGATGACTCCAAAGACATGCTCTCACCAATTAAACCAAAACGTAAGCTAACTTTAATACATATGTATAATGTACACACAGAGACAAACAGACATAACTAGAGATCTCGTAGCTTCACTTTAAAACTTAGGTATTACACTATAAACTTTCTAGTTCATAAATAACTATTGCAATAAGTTAAATGTATTTGCTCAGATGACTAAAGCTTTATTATTTGTGGAAAAGACTTTTAATATTTGTGTTTCTCCTTGGCAAACCCTTAAGGAGGCTATGAATTAGATTTTGGGTGAGGGAGTATTTCTAGGGTTTCAGTTTAAAAAGGTCTCCCCGCCCCCTCCTTTTTTTCTTTTGGTTTCAGGTTCTTAGGCTCAGTCTCAAGTCATTGTGGGCTATATTTACATTTCTGATTTGTAGAGATTTGCAAGACAAAGACAGTTACTTTTAATTCCCCAAAGAACTAGTCTACTTCCTAAATAAAATTAAAAGATTGATTTGCCCAACTACATTTTCTTTAATTTGCTTTTTTGTATCAGTGAGAAGATTTGCAACTAAACTGAAAATCAAGAGTTCTAAGTTCTAGAACTTTAGGGTTCAATTTATCATGCCTTCAAAAGTTTGCACAAGGCATTCAACAAAGTCTCTTTTTCTGGGGGAGTCAGTTAAACCCAGAGCAGAAAAATCTCTATTATTGTTTTTATCAGCCCCTGAATATTATCTCCCAGTTTTTATTTCATATTGTGTGGGCTCATGTAACCCTATTGGTTTCCTTTAGTATGTTTAATTAATATCACCTGAGGGGCAGATTTATATACCCTGTCTTTTTTTTTTTTTTTTTTGCAGTACGCGGGCCTCTCACTGTTGTGACCTCTCCCATTGCGGAGCACAGGCTCCGGACGCGCAGGCTCAGCGGCCATGGCTCACGGGCCCAGCCGCTCCGCGGCATGTGGGATCTTCCCGGACCGAGGCACGAACCCGTGTCCCCTGCATCGGCAGGCGGACTCTCAACCACTGCGTCACCAGGGAAGCCCTATACCCTGTCTTATAATGCGAGGCAGGAGAAGCATTCCCCAGTGAGACATAATGTCTATTCCACAATATAGTTAGACAAAAATAATATAACCACTTTACATTTAAATATACCATTTTTTATAAACTTTCATCTCAATTCGATCAACTTTTATACCTTTAACTTTAGTTTCCACTAAGACCCCATCAACAAGCCTTAGTCTTACAAGGAGTCCCAGAAGCTTTCCTTTTAATCTATTTAATCTATTTTTGTATAAAGCCTTTGGGGTTCCCAGTGAGGAGTTAAGCCAAGGCACTCAGGCCCTTTTCTTAATCTTTTAACTTGGTTAATTGGCCTAACTATTGCCCCAAACAATTTCTGTCTAGGTTCTTCAGTGTAATTTTCTTCCAGCTTAATATGCATATTATATACATATATATGTATATGTAAAATATATATTATATATAAAGGGGTAAATAGAGCAGACTTGTTTGGGGTCCTTTAATGTTAGGGACTGATAAGGGGTCCCTTTAGCCCATCTAACCTTAGGTAGTTTTGTATCAAAATCTTTTGTTTTAATCCTTTTAATATCTGTTTTATTTATCCCATTTCTTAATAGCCATCTAAAGATTTCTATCCTGTTAGGATGAGTCCCTTTAAAATTTTCACCTTTTTGGGAAGAAGTCTCTTGATTTTTCCCTCAGCTTCTTCTTAATCAACCTAATTAACAATTAATCTGATGTTTTATTAGAATGTGTAAGACCCATTGAGGGAAAGCCCAGACCACAAATAAGGCTTCTCAAACCGTTTTTTTGTTCGTTTGTTTGTTTGTTTTAGACTAAGGGAGTTCTCATGTTAGCCACTATATATATCGACCTTCTATTTATATATATATATATTTTTTTTTTCTTCTTTTTTTTTTTGTGGTATGCGGGCCTCTCACTGTTGTGGCCTCTCCCGTTGCGGAGCACAGGCTCCGGACGCACAGGCTAAGCGGCCATGGCTCACGGGCCCAGCCGCTCCACGGTATGGGGGATCTTCCCGGACCGGGGCACGAACCCGTGTCCCCTGCATCGGCAGGCAGACTCTCAACCACTGCGCCACCAGGGAAGCTCAATATTTTGTTTTTTTATAAGTACCAGTAAAGCAGCTGGTTATAATGAGAGCTCTCTAAAACATTACCAGTTTAGAAGTTTCTCTAATTTAAAGGATCTATCATCTGGCCATTGATGGGTAGTATCTTAATAGTGACTCAAACCAAGAAGATGCAAAGGCATCCCCGCAAGAGAATACAAAGGATGTAGCCTTCACAAGATCTAGAAAGTTTTCTCCCCAAAATAGTCTTCTTAGTGTCTGTCAACTGAGAATAAACCACTGAGTTGTTGCAGCAAGGGGCACCCCTTCCAGGGCCCAAGAGTGAACTCTTACCTAACACTCAGAAATGAATTGTCCAAGGAGACACACGTGCTGACAAAGCAAGAGACTTTATTAGGAGGGGGAGCCTGGGCAGAGAGCAGCAGGGTAAAGGAACCCAGGAGAACTGCTCTGCCACATGGCTTACAGTCACTGGTTTTATGGTAATGGGGTTAGTTTCTGGGTTGTCTCTGGTCAGTCACTCTGACTCAGGGTCCCTCCTGGTGGTGCACGCATCACTCAGCCAAGATGGATCCCAGTAAGAAGGATTCTGGGAGGTTATTAGGCCATGTGGACTGGTGTTTCCTCTCTCCTTTTGACCTTTCCCAAATTCTTCTGGTTGGTGGTAACTTGTTAGTTCCATGTTCCTTACCAGGACCTTCTGTTGTAAGATAACTCATGCAAGGGGTTACCATCTTGCTTGGCCAAGGCGGGTGGTTTCAGTCAGTGGTCCCCCTCACAGAGTGTCTTTCAACTGAGCAAAATCTTTCCAGTGTCTTTCAACTGAGGATAACCCAGGTACCTCTTCTTGAAACTAAGTTTCAAGGAAAACCTACTCATCCAGAGAGTAGCTTAACACCACCAAATAAACTTAGGATCACCAGCCAATAACGGGAGATCCAAGACCCAGGAGAGACTCATCCAAATTTGTCTGGACTCTCTGAGAAGGTGGACAGGCACAAAAAGCCTCTGCTGGTACCAAAGGTCTGGTTCCTTGTAGAGTTCATCTGAAGGAAAGAAGTCTGCTCTCTGTCCCTTTGTTGGTCACCAAAATCATTGACTGGAAAAAAAAGTGCAATCTAAATGTTGAGAGTTATGTTTATTTGTGGACCTTACAGAGGACTATCACCCAGGAGACAGCCTCTCAGATAGCTCTGAGGAACTCTTCCAAAGAGGTAAGGGAGGAATCAGGACATATAGGAGTTTTTGCTGGGGAAAAAAAAAAAAAAAAAAGTATCAAACATCAAAAGAATACTGTTAATCACAAAAAAACAGACATCTCAACTTCACGATTTTAGTGCTTTCTATGCTTGGGAAGATCCAAGAGTCTGGGCTCACTGAAATTACTACTTTGTTACGCATCTTAACTATCTAGCGCCAGTATCCTATTTTACTCCATCCTGAATTCCCCTCAGGGAACCACTGGGGTAGTTGCAGTGACTGATGGCTTGAAGGCTGGCAACATTTGCTGTTTGTTTGCTGAAATGGCAGGCAGAAATTTTTTGTCCGCATAAGGATGTTCCTTTTCTTCAGGTATAGGGAGGGAGGGTACCTCTCACATGAGGGTTTTAACACTTGCTTCAGGGGAAGGTCAGAAAGTCCTTCCTACACATGCCATTTCTCAAATTCCTTCAGCCTGAAATATTCAGTATGCCAAGGAGCCATATTTTGGTGTAGCATGCCCTGAAACCCATGAGAATGAGGGTCTTTTTTCTGATTGTGGGTACTGATACTGTGCTATGACTGTAGGCCTGAGAAACAGGCCAGGTTAGGATGGACAGGCTGAGGTGACGGGCAGAGTTAAGAGGAGGCAACCATAGCCTACTTCTTGCCCCTGAACTAGAGGTCGACCTTATTGAGAATAGCTTCTTTTCTATTCCACAGGTACCTCTCTAGACCTGACTTACTGAGGATGAATCCCTTCCCACAGCAGGTATGACCCATTATCCACACCATGCCTTCTCTCCTTACTGAGATAAGAGACCCCTAGGGATAACCCACACCCAAGTCTTCAGCCCATTTGTGTGACTTTGCCTTTTATACCCTGGATAGCTTTTTTTCCTGTATTCTTTTACTCTGAGGATGCAAATATTCCTCATCATCCTTGGGGGCACAGGTGACAGTTCTACCACTAACATCAGCCACTTTCCCTGTAATCAATGTTCTGATCCCCACTCTTGACAGTGTCTCAATGATTTTTTCAGATTCTCTTATGACTGGTTTGAGGGTCTTCTAATACATTATACATTACCCACCCCCCCATCTAGGGGATTTCTCTACAATTCATGTTACATTCTTGGCTTTTACATTTTATTAGGATCTGGGTAATCAAGTTTAATCCTCAGAATTTCAAGACTACCAGGGTAAAAATCAACTTTTCAATTATAACTGTGCTTTGACACTTGAATGAGTTCTCACTGAAGGAATGCCTTTGAAAAGAGATCTGGCTCATTATGATTGATAGATGGGTGGAGCTTCTCAGCAATCTACTTCCTTCAGATGTTAATGGAAGGACTGTTCTCCCCTTTCTAAGAATCACTGCCAGTAATTGAGATAATCAGACATTGCAAAGATGGGAGCTGTGAACAAATGATCTCCTGAATGATGGCAGTGGACAGCATGTGGCCTCAATACTTATACTGTGTGACCATGATCATAAAGCTTTCTCTTCTATTTTAAAACAGAAGAAACTATCATCAGTAGATAAAACTGGATTTAATAGCAAGCCACTACAAGTTCATGATTTTCTGAACTGAGTATTTTTCTAACGATAATGAGAAAAATAAATAGCCCAAGTTACTTTTATAGATTGTTCTACTTTGATACCATTTTGGAAAGCAGATCTCACAGAACAATCTAGTAAAACGGATATTGTTACAGGGGAAAATACCACTAAAACCCATCAACCCTAGAATCTTCACTCTTGGCTTAAAATTGGTCAATCCTTTCTGATTGCTTTCCTCATTTATTCCAGATTCCTCAAGGTTAACAGCTAGAAAGGTTATATTGTAATGACATTTAATTGGCATTTTAAATAATGGGTTCATAGTTTAGGTCAAGATGTTTCATAATGGTTGTAATTTGGAAGCAGACAAAAGCAAATATTATTCTTAACTTGTGGGATAGTGGGCTGAGAACACTTTGTGTCTAAACAGCCTTTCTATGAAGTAGGAATAACAGCAGGAGTCACCATCCCCTCCTTTCTGTAACAATAAAAGACTTTCTACAAATGTTAATCAGGCTCCCAATGGTTCAAAGTTCATTTAAGATCTTTCACAATTATTTCTAACTCTAGACTCTCCTTTTAAAAACTTTTGCATATTAATAGTAAGTATCCCCACACTTCTGGAGGATATAGTGTGTAAAGATATGTTCTTTACATCATGAACTCATTGAAATATTAATCCTATACACAATTACAGTTACTATAGCAATCTCACATATGAGAAAATTGAGACTCAGGCATGCGAATAACTTATGCAGCATCAGCCACCTAGTATGTGTCTGAGCTATGATTCAAATGCAGTTCTCATGAACACAACAGGCTCTTAATTCACAGAACAAGCTTCCATTTTCTAGCAGTATGTTAGTTAGTCTCTGCTATAGTGAGTGTTGCCTGATTTTTCTTAATTAATTTAGGTTTGTTGTCCCAGTAATTACCTTCAAAATCTATGTGCTTAAAAACCAGCTCTAGATTTTTGCCAGCAATTGACATTAAGCTCCTTGAAAACAACTGGATAATACTCTTCCCATGTTTTCTATCCTGGGCTTCATTTTCTCTTTAGTGAGTGTCCTGCACATTCTTGTTAGGACATAGTGTTCTTTAGAGGAAGAGACATACAAAATAGGTGTGGCAATCTCTGTCATTTACCAGTGTTATCTGATCTTAGTTGCTGCAGACAACTAAGATTGTAGCATTACCAGGTATTAGCAGGAACACTACAGGGATTTCTCCATAATTTGACTTGAAAAATCTGCTCAAGTTTATATTTAGATTGATTATCAATAGTAAAGTTAACATAAAGGTATCACACTCAATAACTGGTGTACAATAAATTTATTTAAAAACAAACATAAACCTGAATTTCATTCCTTCTCCAAAAACAACCCTTTCTGAATTAAGACAAATGTTTTTATCTTTTGAGCATATTTTTGTTAACAAGGAATGAATGTAATATTCAGTGGAATGCATTTAATTTATTTTTTTTTCCTTCAAGTTTGAAACACAGGTTGGAAAGGGCAATTGTCACAAGAGGGTTTTTATTTCCAGGACATTGTCTGTGCATTCATTTTAGGAATGTGATGGATCATGTGAAACATTAAAGTTTGTCTGACGGATAAGGTCTAGTGGGAACCCACAAAGCCATTCATGCAGAAATGCTCTGGAGACCTATTTAGACCAACCTTGAATACATTCTATTTCTTTTGTCTTTGCCAAGCTTCTCCTTTTTGAAGCCAGCCTTGCTGTTCTCAAAGAGCTTATTATTAAAATTGAGCTAAGTACAGCCCAGTTTTCACCATCTGTTAGAAGACGGATCACTGCTGGTGTGTTTACAAACTACCTCATACATTCTTTATCACCAGCATATACTTTAGGAATAATATAGATATATCTTTTCTTGACTACTTTTATTAAAACCATATGGCATTCTGCTTGGTCAACATTTGGTGTAAAGAATCAAAAGGAAAAATATTTAAGTTTTTCCTGGTGACTGATATATATGTATCTTTACAATTTGTAAACAATAGCCAAACCGAGTGACTATCCTTGTGTTATCACAGCATTTTAGCATTTGTGTGTGGTATCTGGGTTGTAGGGACCTCTTGGATCCACCCATATGATGCTTAGACATCAGTTTGATGAAAAGCTAGCCTACAATATCTATATATTTTGTTATTTTAACAAAAAATATTATGAGTAGTCAACTTTCATTTTTCCAGGAATGTGTTTACAAAAAAGAATATTCCAATCACATGTATAGTCTGCTTAATCAGAATTAACCATTTTATATTTAGATTATCAGTTTCCAAAGAAATGAGGTACAATGAAATCAATGTCCACTAAAATGCTGTGGAATATCACTGACAACATGATTAACATTCTAAAGACTTTCCAAAGCTTTAGGGTCATTCTAAACATAAATTTAATTACCGAGAATATTAGATAGAAAGAGGGAAGATGTGGCAGTTGGGTTTTATTTACTTATTTTATGACACATCCTGGAAGTTTTCTTTTTCCCTTAATGCATTCATCAGATCAAGTTTGTGACTTGATTGTAAAAGCTAAGTTACACAAGAACAAAATCAGATATTTGGTCTCTAGTTCAGGCAGAGATATTGGTGTGAGAAAAATTCAGATTTATCTTAAAATATAGGTGATTTGGAGCCCCTACA
This sequence comes from Globicephala melas, assembly GCF_963455315.2. Taxonomy (NCBI): domain Eukaryota; kingdom Metazoa; phylum Chordata; class Mammalia; order Artiodactyla; family Delphinidae; genus Globicephala; species Globicephala melas. The sequence continues at coordinate 32,083,137 of NC_083326.1, read as the reverse complement.
ACAAAATATCTTCTTTGATGGTCACAAGTGCTTATGAAAGATAGTAAACATAAAGTTTTCCAAGGACAAACACCAATGAAAACAACTGTTGCTGTTTTATGCATTATCCAGGAGGAAGAGAGAGATACCTTACAATAAGAAATGCTTCTGCTCTCCCCACCCTTACCTCTTACAATGCAATTTAATCAATATTTTAAGGGAACCAGTACCTATTCAGATGTTCAGTTTAAATACATGTTCTGTATAATGTGTTCAAAAGCCTAATGTATCTTTTGGAGTGACCATTCTTTGAATTATTCCAAGCCATTTTACTTCTAGCAATGACAATACTTCACTTTAACTTTAGAAGCATTTTCCCATCCTTGCTCTCGTTAGGTTTTGTAAATTATCTTTACACACTGTGGGATAGAGTTATAATTTCCATGCACTGGTGAAAAAGCAAGCAAACAAAAAATGAGTCTCTGAATTCAGTACAGGAAAGAAATAAGTGTTTGAGAATCCACTGGGTGAGAAAAAGGCATTTTGGCCAGCCAGAGAGAAATAATCACATCATTATCATTTTCTAAATGACCCAAAACAATGAAACAGCATTAAAATGCATTATACATGTGTCTTTTTCTTTAAGCTACATGTTGGGTTTTCTTTTTATTATTATTTTTTCAACAACATTTTAATGAGCAAATATATCAGACACTATTCTCTTCACTGGAATGGTCACCACCTGTGTTGCTGTTTCAGGTGGGAGAGCCCTATTATGGTCACTCATTCCACCCATGAGCACCAGCATGGGGATGCCTCTCCACCATTGCATTGAGGTCCAAGGTCCCCATTTAAATAAAGTTTTTTTAAAAAGAGGCTTAATTTTCCCTGTTGGAAATAGGGAAACGTCTTCTCATCCTTCTCTTTCGTTAGAGCATATACTTTAGAGAACTTGTAAGTTCTTTCTCTGTCTCTGAAATGTATGTAAAATTTTCTAGAAACCAAATAAGCCCCTTGCCAGCTTTATAACCCAGGAGTGTCTTTCTTAAGGGTCTGGGAGATATCTCTTTGAAAAGTAAACATCAACAGAGATAGTACCCCTACTTTTCAGTTGCTGTGGGATGGTAAGAGCCTAACTTCAGTGGGCACCGGGCTCCAAGTTGCAAAACTACCTCCTGTCAAAAAGATATGAGAAGTTTATTTTTCCTTTGTATAAATCAATTAAATAACATGGGTGGTCACTCCAATTACCAGGTAAATTTAGGGTAAGTTTGTGTGTAATAAATGGTACTGTTGTGTCCTCTTATTTGAGGACTAATTATTGTTTATCTAGAGACCATGTAGGTAGTAGGTTGTATTTACCTGGTTACTTCTTTCTGTCTTGCAGTCTCTCAGAGAACTGCCTGTGATGTGCATGACATTCTGGTTTAATGCTTTTTCAATAAACTCTTTTCTCTACAACTTTTCTCTAGAGGTTTTCTGGGTTGGGAGAAAATTTTGTTTTAAATTAATAATTTCCCCAAATATTTAACTTGTAACTTTGGGGCTTTGTTAGGAAACATCCTCATTAGATGATAAAATAAGGTCGTGAGAAACAATTCAGGTCAGAGCAAGCACTATTCTCACTCCAACCAAAAGGGGACTCTTGGCTGACTGGGGGAAATTCTGGGTGGAGACACTAATTCCCACTTAAGTGAAAATGGCAATACTGACTAGCAAGTTCTCCTCAATTCGACCCCTTCCCTGGACATTTAAAAAATGTCCCTTATAGATGACGGCTACTCAGTCTACTTGTCCAGGCAGTTACCAGACTGTGGACTCTATTCTAGGAAAACTCTCCTGGATTGGTTTCCAGACTTCTGGACATGTCCATCCAAGACTAGCACCTATTCCTCAAAACATTCCCTTCTTTACTCCACAATTGCTTTCAAATGGCTTTTCAAAGAGAATTAATAGTCAATTAACCTGTTTCTAGCACAGGAATAGAGACACAGACATAGAGAACAGACGTGTGGACACAGGACGTGAAGGGGAGGGTGGGACGAATTGGGACATTAAGATTGACACATATATACTACCATATGTAAAATAGACAGCTAGTGGGAACCTGCTGTATAACACAGGGAGCCCAGCTCAGTGCTCTGTGATGACTAGATGTGTGGGATGGGGGAGTGGGAGAGAGATCCAAGAGGGAGGGTATATATGTATACATATAGCTGATTCACTTTGTTGTACAGCAGAAACTGTACACAACATTGTAAAGCAATTATACTGCAATTTAAAAAAAAAATGTTAAAAAAACCCCTCCAGAACTCAAACCCTTAACAGCATGATTTTTTGAGGCTTTACTTTTCAAAATTCAATAGGATCATGAAGATGGTGAGGTGGTGGTAGTGGTGGTGTTGGGGAGGATACGGTGATTTCTCCAAGTACAGATAAATAATAAACAAAATTAAACAACATTGAAGTGTGTATATTTCAAATATATTTGAATTTTCCAACACTTTTTCAAGTGCGTTTAGTTTATTGCTTCACATTACCTGCATCTGCACCTGTGCTTTGGAACAGAATTTGTGCCTTGTAATTCACCCAGTCGATACATCTTCCCCTCTATAATAGGGCATCTTGGATTCAATGTGATCCTCACAGATTTGGGCATTTCCTTGTCTTGATTCTCTACTACCCCCACCCCCAACAAAGTTACAGCTAAACATTAAAAGGCTCTGAATTATTTAAGCAACTTATATACTGCTTGTATAAAGTTTCATTTTATTAAATGTTTCTCAGTGTGATTTTTAAATTACCTCCTTTGGCTCCAATGTATTTAACATCTAATAGGCAGGAGAATTTTCCCTTTTGGCATCTACCTCCAGGCTACTTAGCTTCTTCTGGGTTTTGCTTTGGTGTTTTCCCAACTGTAGAATGACACATTCTTCTTAATGTCTTCTCAATGTCTTCAGTAGGGAACGAGTGATAGTCTTCAATCATGCCACTGTTGAATATTCACCTTGACCATTCTGTGTAATGCTTTTACCTTTTTTTCTACATGCTGTAGCATATACCAGTTATAATAATAATAATAGTGTTAATGTAATTTGCCATTTTCTGAGCTCTAACATTATACCAAGTACTGGAATAATTTTATTTACATTATTTTACACATAAAATGAAATAAAAAAGGTACTATTTGCATCTCTATTATCCAGAAAAGAAAACTGAGGGTGAGTAAGTTGAAGTAGCTTGCCCATGGTCACACTGACTCCAGAGCTGGACCTTTTAGTGATGTTGCTTTACTACTATAGAGTAGATAGTGTTTCTAATTAGTTACTAACCTTATTTTAAATGGATTCAAAATAGCGTTGTTCCTCTTTTAGGAACCAGGAAGCTTAATCAGTATTGCATGGTAATTAAGAACATAGCTTCATTGTCTGAAGGCCTGTGTTGGTTGTTTCTATTACTATTATGTTATTATTAACAAATGAGGGAGTTAAAGATACTCCTTAAGTTTGGTAAGGGAACATTTCCAGTCCAGGACGTGTGTGTTCCTAACACAACACACTCTTTCTGAAGATTTTTGTAACGGAAGCGACCATTTTGTTCTTTGGAGACTGTTATTCACAAAACTATCCTAACAAACAAGGTTCATCTATGAACTCAAAATCAGTAGTTTGAAGAACAAAATGAATTCAGCTTGTTTAAAAAAGAGATCAATTTGTAACCAAAGTATGAAATGAGTTCAAAATAATATCATTGCAGAAACAGACCTATGATTTTGTGATAGGGAAATCCAACTATTCTGTCATTTTAGTTAACCCAATTGCCACCATAATTTTTGGTCTTCAGAACTCATTCCAGGGGTCTTGTATAGCAGCCCAAATAACAACCTCAAAGAATAAAATATTTAACTTCCCAGATATTGAACAATACTGAGTAATAATATTTAATAGGCTATTATTGGAATCTGACAGAAAAGGGATATCCATCAAAATGAAAAGATAAAAGGAAATTGGTATAGGTCATGAATACAAGAGATTGACAAACACTCAGGACCTTTATCTATTAGCTCTATGAAAAGTAACCCTGTCTGCCTAATATGGTGGCCACCCCTTAGCAAAATGCATGCTGGATTTGAACTTCAAGATCTCTTAAATACCTTATAGAGTTTTTGCTATACTTCATTTATAAACAGAAAACAACAAGCATACTGGCCTGGAGAAAAGTTCATTTTTAGCAAGGCTGCTTTTTCATTCAGGTATAATACAGTGCCCCAAGACTCTTCTAAACTTTTCCTGGTAGATATTTTCAGAACTATTTATCATGGTCACAACATGAAGTAGTTTCTGATTTATGCAGTGAGCTTCAGACTTTTGGTATTTCCTCTCTTAGCTTCAATCCATCAGAAAGCTGGTCTGCATCACATTTAACATTAATACAGCACTGTTGTTAATGCCCCAATACCCAGCACGCATAACAAGGAGGCCTCTGGAGGATACAGAATGCTCAGAATGTGAGATGGCAGTGTAAGCAGCCTAAACTGAAAGCTTTTTCAAATTTATAGGGTTTTTTTTTTGTTTTTGGAGCAAAATAATGCATGCTGGCAAATTAGAAAAGCTAGAGATTTCATGTATAAATGGAGAATTATAGCAAAACTCTATGATTTTGTATTGTTTGAACAAAAGGCTTTTAGGAGATTTTGGTGAGAGAGAGGAGAGCTTCCTCAGGGGTCTGGGTCAATCAGACCATTTACCTCAATATCATTATAACCCCATTATCTGGCACAGGGCCTGCATGTTAAAGGTTCTGATAAAGACAGGTTGGGGAGGAGGAACCAAGATGGTGGAGTAGAAGGACATGCTCTCACTCCCTCTTGTGAGAACACCAGAATCACAACTAGCTGCTGGACAATCATCAACAGGAAGACACTGGAACTCACCAAAAAAGATACCCCATATCCAAAGACAAAGGAGAAGCCACAATGAGATGGTAGGAGGGGCACTATCACAATAAAATCAAATCCCATAACTGGTGGGTAGGTGACTCACAGACTGGGGAACACTTATACCACAGAAGCCCACCCACTGGAGTGAAGGTTCTGAGCCCCACGTCACGCTTCCCAACCTGGCGGTCTGGCAACGGGAGGAGGAATTCCTAAAGAATCAGACTTTGAAGCCTAGTGGGAATTGATTGCAGGACTTTGACAGGACTGGGGAAGCAGAAACTCCACTATTGGAGGGCACACACAAAGTAGTGTGTGCATCAGGACCCAGGGGAAGGAGTGACCCCGGGGGAGACTGAACCAGACCTACCTGCTAGTGTTGGAGGGTCACCTGCAGAGGTGGGGGGTGGGTGTGGCTCACTGTGGGGACAACACACTGGCAACAGAAGTTCTGGGAGTACTCCTTGGTGTGAGCCCTCCTAGAGTCTGTCATTAGCCCCACCAAAGAGCCCAGGTAGGCTTCAGTGTTGGATTGTCTCAGGGCAAACCATCAACTGAGTGGGAACAAAGCCCCACCCACCAACAGTCAAGTGGATTAAAGTTTTACTGAGCTCTTCCCACCAGAGCAACAGTCAGCTCTACCCACCACCAGTCCCTCCCATCAAGCCTCTTAGATAGCCTCATTCACCAGAGGGCAGACAGCAGAAACAAGAACAACTACAATCCTGCAGCCTGTGGAACAAAAACCACATTCACAGAAAGATAGACAAGATGAAAAGGCAGAGGGCTATATACCAGATGAAGGAACAAGATAAAACCCCAGAAAAACAACTAAATAAAGTGGACATAGGCAACCTTCCAGAAAAAGAATTCAGAATAATGATAGTGAAGATGATCCAGGACCTCACAAAAAGAATAAAGGCAAAGATCGAGAAGATGCAAGAAATGTTTAACAAAGACCTAGAAGAATTAAAGAACAAACAAACAGAGATGAACAATAAAATAACTGAAATGAAAACTACACTAGAAGGAATCAATAGCAGAATAACTGAGGCAGAAGAACGGATAAGTGACCTGGAAGACAGAACGGTGGAATTCATTGCTGTGGAACAGAACAAAGAAAAAAGAATGAAAAGAAATGAAGACAGCCTAAGAGACCTCTGGGACAACATTAAATACAAGAACATTCCCTTTATAGGAGTCCCAGAAGGAGAAGAGAGAGAGAAAGGGCCCGAGAAAATATTTGAAGAGATTATAGTAGAAAAATTCCCTAACATGGGAAAGGAAATAGTCACCCAAGTCCAGGAAGCACAGTGAGGCCCATACAGGATAAACCCAAGGAGAAACACACCGAGACACATAGTAATCAAATTGGCAAAAATTAAAGACAAAGAAAAATTATTGAAAGCAGCAAGGGAAAAATGACCAATAACATACAAGGGAACTCCCATAAGGTTAACAGCTGATTTCTCAGCAGAAATTATACAAGCCAGAAGGGAGTGACATGATATACTGAAAGTGATGAAAAGGAAGAACCTACAGCCAAGATTACTCTACCTGGCAATGATCTCATTCATTTTTAATGGAGAAATCAAAAGCTTTACAGAGAAGCAAAAGCTAAGAGAATTAAGCACCACTAAACCAGCTCTACAACAAATGCTAAAGGAACTTATCTAAGTGGGAAACATAAGAGAAGAAAAGGATCTACAAAAACAAACCCAAAACAATTAAGAAAATGGTCATAGGAACATAGATAGATAGATAGATAGATAGATAGATAGATAGATAGATAAATACCTTAAACGTGAATGGATTAAAAGCTCCAACCAAAAGACACAGGTTTGGTGAATGGATCCAAAAACAGGACCCATATATATGCTGTCTACAAGAGACCCAATTCTGACCTAGGGACACATACAGACTGAAAGTGAGGGGATGGAAAAAGATAGTCCATGCAAATGGAAATCAAAAGAAAGCTGGAGTAGCAATACTCATATCAGATAAAATAAACTTTAAAATAAAGAATGTTACAAGAGACAGGGAAGGACACTACATAATGACCAAGGGATCAATCCAAGAAGTAGATATAACAATTATAAATATATATGCACCCAACATAGGAGCACCGCAATACATAAGGCAACTGCTAACAGCTATAAAATAGGAAATCAACAGTAACATAATAATAGTTGAGGACTTTAACACCTCACTTACACCAATGGACAGATCATCCAAAAATAAGGAAACAGAAGCTTTAAATGACACAATAGACCAGATAGATTTAATTGATATTTATAGGACATTCAATCCAACAACAGCAGATTACACTTTCTTCTCCAGTGCACACGGAATACTCTCCAGGATAGATCACATCTTGGGTCACAAATCAAGCCACAGTAAATTTAATAAAATTGAAATCATATCAAGCATCTTTTCTGACCACAACACTATGAGATTAGAAATGAATTATAAGGAAACCAATGTAAAAAAAAAAAAAAAAACATGAAGGCTAAACAATATGTTACTAAGTTACCAAGAGATCACTGAAGAAATCAAAAAATACCTAGAGACAAAAGACAATGAAAACACGATGATCTAAAACCTATGAGATGCAGCAAAAGCAGTTCTAAGAGGGAAGTTTATAGCTATAGAAACCTACCTCAAGAAAAAAGGAAAATCTCAAATAAACAATCTAACCTTACACCTGAAGGAACTAGAGAAAGAAGAACAAACAAAGCCCAAAGAGCAGACGGAAAGAAATCCTAAAGATCAGAGCAGAAATAAATGAAATAGAAACAAAGAAAACAATAGCAAAGATCAATAAAACTAAAAGCTGGTACTTTGAGAAGAAAAACAAAATTGATAAAACATTAGCCAGACACATCAAGAAAAAGAAGGAGAGGACTCAAATCAATAAAATTAGAAATGAAAGAGGAGAAGTTAAAACAGACACCACAGAAATACAAAGCATCCTAAGAGACTACTACAAGCAACTCTATGTCAATAAAATGGACAACCTGCAAGAAATGGACAAATTCTTAGAAATGTATAACCTTCCAAAACTGAACCAGGAAGAAACAGAAAATAGGAAGAGACCAATCACAAGTAATGAAATTGAAATTGTGATTAAGAATCTTCCAACAAACAAAAGTCCAGGACCAGATGGCTTCAGCATCCAACAACATATTAAAATGATCATACAACATGATCAAGTGGGATTTATCCCAGAGATGCAAGGATTCTTCAATATACACAAATCAATGTGATACACCATATTTACAAATTGAAGAATAAAAACCATATGATCATTCTCAATAGATGCAGAAAAAGCTTTTGACAAAATTCAACAGCAATTTATGATAAAAACTCTCCAGAAAGTGTGCATAGAGGAAACCTACCTCAACATAATAAAGGCCATATACAACAAACCCACAGCAAACATCATTCTCAATGGTGAAAAACTGGAAGCATTTCCTCTAAGATCAGGAATGAGACAAGGATGTCCCCTCTTGCCACTATTATTCCACATAGTTTTGGAAGTCCTAGCCATGGCAATCAGAGAAGAAAAAGAAATAAAAGGAATCCAAATTTGAAAAGAAGAAGTAAAACTGTCACTGTTTGTAGATGACATGATACTATACACAGAAAATCCTAAAAATGCCACCAGAAAATTACGGGAGCTAATCAATGAATTTGGTAAAGTTGCAGGATACAAAATTAATGCAAATAAATCTCTTGCATTCCTATACACTAACAATGAAAAATCTGAAAGAGAAATTATGGAAACACTCCCATTTACCATTCCAACAAAAAGAATAAAATATCTAAGAAGAAACCTACCTAGGGAGACAAAAAACCTATATGCAGAAAACTAAGACACTGCTGAAAGAAATTAAAGATGATTCCAACAAATGGAGAGATATACCATGTTCTTGGATTGGAAAAATCAATATTGTGAAAATGACTATACTACCCAAAGCAATCTACAGATTCAATGCAATCCCTAAAAAATTACCAATGGCATTTTTTAGAGAACTAGAATAAATCATCTTAAAATTTGTATGGAGACACAAAAGACCCCAAATAAGCAAAATAGTCTTGAGGGAAAAAAACGCAGCTGGAGGAATCAGATTCCATGACTTCAGACTCTACTACCAAGCTACAGTAATCAAAACAATATGGTACTGGCACAAAAACAGAAACATAGATCAATGGAACAAGATAGAAAGCCAAGAGGTAAACCCATGCACCTATGATCATCTAATCTATGACAAAGGAGACAAGGTTATACAATGGAGAAAAGACAGTCTCTTCAATAAGTGGTGCTGGGAAAACTGGACAGCTACATGTAAAAGAATGAAGTTAGAACACTCCCTAACACCATACACAAAAATAAACTCAAAATGGATTCGAGAACTAAATGTAAGAGTGGACACTAAACAATTCTTAGAGGAAAACATAGGAAGAACACTCTCTGACATAAATCACAGCAAGATCTTTTTTGACCCACCTCCTAGAGTAATGGAGATAAAAACAAAAATAAACAAATGGGACCTAATGAAACTTCCAAGCTTTTGCACAGCAAAGGAAATCATAAACAAGGCGAAAAGACAACCCTCACAATGGGAGAAAATATTTGCCAATGGATCAATGGACAAAGGATTAATCTCCAAAACATATAAACAGCTCATGCAGCTCAATATTAAGGAAACAAAGAATCCAATCTAAAAATGTGCAGAAGACCTAAATAGGCATTTCTCCAAGGAAAACATACAGATGACCAAGAAGCACATGAAAAGCTGCTCAACGTCACTAATTATTAGAGAAATGAAAATCAAAACTACAATGAGGTATCATCTTACATCAGTTAGGATGGGCATCATCAGAAAATCTTCAAACAACAAATGCTGGAGAGGGTGTGGAGAAAAGGGAACCCTCTTTCACTGTTGGTGGGAATGTAAATTGACACAGCCACTATGGAGAACAGTATGGAAGTTCCTTAAAAAAGTAAAAATAGAATTACCATGTGATCTAGCAATCACACTACTGGGCATAAACCCAGAAAAAAACATAATTCATAAAGACACATGTACCCAATGTTCATTGCAGCACTATTTACAATAGCCAGATCATGGAAACAACCTAAATGCCCATCAACAGACGAATGGATAAAGAAGCTGTGGTACATATATAAAATGGAATATTACTCAGCTCTAAAAAGGAACGAATTTGAATCTTTGTTGAGACGTGGATGGATCTAGAGACTGTCATACAGAGTGAAGTAAGTCAGAAAGAGAAAAATAAATATATTAACGCATGTATGTGGAACCTAGAATAATGGTACAGACGAACCTGTTTGCAGGGCAGAAGTTGAGACACAGATGTAGAGAACAAACGTATGGACACCAAGGGGAGGAAATTGCGGTGGAGTTGGGATGGTGGTGTGCTGAATTGTGCAATTGGGATTGACATGTATACACTCATGTGTATAAATTTGATGACTAATAAAAACCTGTAGTATAAAACAAACAAACAAACAAATACAACTAATACTAAACTTTCTTTGGGTTATTTGTATGGAAATATGTTCATATAGATGCTTCAGACATTATATGAAATTTCTAGAAATCTTATATATTCTGTATAATGTTTTAAGTCATAATTCTAGTTATTAATTTAAAATGTATTTCTCAGAAATAACTAAATTTCCTTGTCAATTGCATTATTATCAACCTTCATCAAATCTTTAACCGTGGTCATTTGTAAGTCTTTTGTCATTTACAGACAGTTCTGGATATACTCTGATGCTTTTGCAAAAATGTTCCTTCTTATAAAAGGGTTTCATCTTCAAGGAATTCATGGAAAAGACTCTGACAATTACAGGTTTCTGGTAACTGACCATACTGCTGAACTGAATGAATAAGCATTTTCAGAACTCTAATGGAAAACTGATGAATTCATAAAAATGCTAACAAAAGATCAAGATGAAAAAAAAATTAATTACATGGGACTGAGTGAACTGATGAGGATTATAATTTTGGGGACTTTCTGCTTGAATTAAAAAAAAAAGAGAGACAGGTTGGGTATAACTCAAAGTCACGTCCTTTTGTATTTGCTATACCCTCTAGAACCCTAATTTGTACCACACCACCATTTGACATCTGTGCTACTTTCCTATTTCCCATTTTTGGTAGGGGACCCATGTTATGTCCAAACTCTAGTTGAGGTTATTTTGGCTATAGAAAACCATGAAGCAAGTTATATATTTATAACTGGGTATAAATATACTTTCTGAAGCCTAGCCAAATGCTCGTCATGACATTGCATTACATCTCTGCACATGCTAGATACCAGATGCTCAGTAAATTTGCTGACAAGTAGAGACAGGTGTAATGAAAAAAAAAATGTGGGGCTGTCATGTAGATGCTAGAGTGTTTATAACAAATACTGCCCCCAAATCACTTGGTTATTTAACAAATGTTTACTGAGGACATACTATGTATCAGGCACTAGGCACTGAAACCTAGTCTTGACACTGGGAGCTCAGAGTCTGTTGTAGTAACATCCAGATTAGCAAGTAATTATGAGCCAGGATGGTAGAAGCTGTGCTGGAACACCAGAGAACACAGAGGACAAAGCAAACAAATGTTGTGGGAATTTTGAAAGAGATGCATAGAAGGTGGCAAAAAAAAATTGCATGGAATTGTTTACTTTTTATTAAAAAAAAATTTTTGTTGTACAGTATAACACACTTAAAAGTGTGCAGAAGAAAGATGTACTGCATAATGATTTATCACAATTTGAACATTCATGTAAAACAGTGCTTCTCAAACTATCTGTGGTAGACTATTTTTATCCTAATTCATCAGTTTAAAAATTGCAATTAAAGTGAAATACTAAAAAGGAATAGGAAAAATACAGATTTATAAAAAAAATATACTTTTGTACCTCAACATAATAAAGGCCATATATGACAAACCCACAGCCAACATCATTCACAATGGTGAAAAACTGAAAACATTTCCTCTAAGATCAGGAATAAGACAAGGTTGTCCACTGTCAACACTATTATTCAACATAGTTTTGGAAGTTTTAGCCACAGCAATCAGAGATGAAAAAGAAATAAAAGGAATCCAAATTAGAAAAGAAGTAAATCTGTCACTGTTTGCAGGTGACATGATACTATACAAAGAGAATCCTAAAGTTGCTAACAGAAAACTACTAGAGCTAATCAATGAATTTGGTAAAGTTGCAGGATACAAAATTAATGCACAGAAATCTCTTGTATTCCTATACACTAATGATGAAAAATCTGAAAGACAAATTAAGGAAACACACCCATTTACCATTGCAACAAAACGAATAAAAGACTTAAGAATAAGCCTACCTAAGGAGACAAAAGACCTGTATGCAGAAAACTATAAGACACTGATAAAAGAAATATGAAGTATTTCATATGAAATATGAAAGAAAGAAAGATGGTACAAACAGATGGAGAAATATACCATGTCCTTGGATTGGAAGAATCAACATTGTGAAAATGACTATACTACCTAAAGCAATCTACAGATTCAATGCAATCCCTATCAAAATACCAATGGCATTTTTCACAGAACTAGAATAAAAAAATTCACAATTTGTATGGAAACACAAAAGACCCCAAATAGCCAAAGCAATCTTGAGAAAGAAAAACGGAGCTGGAGGAATCAGTCTCCCAGACGTCACACTACACTACAAAGCTACAGTAATCAAGACAGTATGGGGGCTTCCCTGGTGGTGCAGTGGTTGAGGTCCACCTGCCAATGCAGGGGATACGGGTTCGTGCCGCAGTCCGGGAGGATCCCACATGCCGCGGAGCGGCTGGGCCCATGGACCATGGCTGCTGAGCCTGTGCTCCGCAACGGGAGAGGCCACACCAGTGAGAGGCCCGCATACCACAAAAACAACAACAACAACAAACCCAGTATGGTACGGGCACAAAAACGGAAATATAGATAAATGGAACAGGATAGAAAGGCCAGAGATAAACCCACGCACATACAGTCACCTTATTTTTGATAAAGGAGGCAAGAATATACAATGGAGAAACGACAGCCTCTTAAATAATTAGTACTGGGAAAACTGGACAGCTACATGAAAAGAATGAAATAAGACCACTCCCTAACACCATACACAAAAATAAACGCAAAATGGATTAAAGACCTAAACGTAAGGACAGACACTATAAAATTCTTAGAAGAAAACATAGGCAGGGGGCTTACCTGGTGGCAGAGTGGTTGAGAATCTGCCTGTTAATGCAGGGGACACAGGTTTGAGCCCTGGTCTGGGAGGATCCCACGTGCCATGGAGCAACTAGGCCCATGAGCCACAACTACTGAGCCTGTGCATCTGGAGCCTGTGCTCCGCAATGAGAGAGGCCACGATAGTGAGAGGCCCACGCACCGTGATGAACAGTGACCCCTGCCTGCAACAACTAGAGAAAGCCCTCGCACAGAAATGAAGACCCAACACAGCTAAAATAAATTAATTAATTAATAAACTCCTACCCCCAACATCTTCTTAAAAAATTTTTTTTAAAAAAAGCATAGGCAGAACACCCTATGACATAAATCACAGAAAGATCCTTTTTGACCCACATCCTAGAGAAATGGAAATAAAAACAAAAATAAACAAATGGGACCTAATGAAATTTAAAAGCTTTTGCACAGCAAAGGAAACCATAAACAAGACCAAAAGACAACCCTCACAATGGGAGAAAATATTTGCAAACGAAGCAACTGACAAAGGATTAATCTCCAAAATTTACAAGCAGCTCATGCAGCTCAATATCCAAAAAACAAATAACACAATCCAAAAATGGTCAGAATACATAAATAGACATTTATCCAAAGAAGATATACAGATTGCCAACAAACACATGAAAGGATGCTCAACATCACTAATCATTAGAGAAATGCAAATCAAAACTACACTGAGGTATCACCTCACACCAGTCAGAATGACCATCATCAAAAAATCTACAAACAATAAATGCTGGAGAGGGTGTGGAGAAAAGAGAACCCTCTCGTACTGTTAGTGGGAATGTAAGTTGATAGAGTCACTATGGAGAATGGTATGGAGGTTCCTTAAAAACTAAAAATAGAACTACCATATGACCTAGCAATCCCACTACTCGACATATACCCTGAAAAAGTCATAATTCAAAAAGAGTCATGTACCACAATGCTCATTGCAGCTCTATAATAGCCAGGACATGGAAGCAACCTAAGTGTCCATCAACAGATGAGTGGATAAAGAAGATGTGGCACATATATACAGTGAAATATTACTCAGCCATAAAATGAAACAAAATTGAGTTATTTGTAGTGAGGTGAATGGACCTAGAGTCTGTCATACAGAGTGAAGTAAGTCAGAAAGAGAAAAACAAATACCGTATGCTAACCCATATATATGGAATCTAAAAAAAAAAAAAAAAATGGTTCTGAAGATCCTCGGGACAGGACAGGAATAAAGATGCACATGTAGAGAACGGACTTGAGGATATGGGGAGGGGGAAGGGTAAGCTTGAACGAAGTGAGAGAGTGGCATGGACTTATATATACTACCAAATGTAAAATAGATAGCTAGTGGGAAGTAGCCGCATAGTACAGGGAGATCAGATCAGTGCTTTGTGACCACCTAGAGGGGTGGAATAGGGAGGGTGGGAGGGAGAAACAACAGGGAAGAAATATGGAGGTATATGTATATGTATAGTTGATTCATTTTGTTATAAAGCAGAAACTAACACACCATTGTAAAGCAATTATACTCCAATAAAGATGTTAAATATATATATATATATATATACTTTTGCAAAACCAGTAAAGGTGAACTATTAGAAAAGTAAAAAAAAAAATAATAAAAAAGACAAACACAAAATCTACATCCATCATAAAATTTTATTTACAGTTGACCCTTGAACAATTTGTGGAGTTAGGGGCACTACTGCCCACACAGTCAAAAATCCCAGTATAACTTTATAGTCCTTATAGTCTGTCCTCCACACCTGAGGTTCTACAACCATGGATTCAACCAACCTGGATGGTGCAGTACTGTAGTATGCATTTATTGAAAAAAATCCAGGTATATGTGGATCTGTGCAGTTCAAAACCATGTTCTTCAAGGGTCAACTGTATTTAATTATCCTTCAGTAGGAAGGAGCTTAGTGTTTTGGGATTTTGTTGCTTTTTTATTTTTTATTGAGGTATAATTTACATATAAAATTTTGTTAGTTTCAGGTATACAACATATGGATTCAATATACATATATATTATGAAATGATCATTACAATAAATCTAGTTAACATCACCATACATAGTTCCTTTTTTTTGTGATTGGTGCTTTTAGGATCTACTCTGTCAACAATTTTCAAATATGTAATCCAGTACTAACTATAGCCACCATGACATCCCCATGACTATTTATTTTATAACTGGAAGTTTGCCCCTTTTGACCCCCTTCAAAAACCATAAAAATTACCTGGTCAAATAAAGATTCTGAAGGTTTGCTCTCAATTTCTCTACTTATCTCATGTGGATTCAAACACTAATGTTGGCAATTAGAGTTCAATTACTGAAAAAACTCAAAGGACCCAAAATGACAATGCTTGCAAATATACATTTTGTTACAGAAAAGGATACAAAGATACAATATGACTACAGCATCAAAGTAAGGCTGTCTCCCAGCAAGGCATCCAGAGAGGCCAGATAGAGGCTCCAGTTACCTTACCAATGCAGAGCCTTACTGGACACACTTTCTCTACTAGACCATCAATATGGATTATTTTGGATCAGGGAACCCAAAATGGAGTTTCAGCTGGTGCTTCTTATACTTGCTGGTTGTGTAGGCATATTCTTGCTATACAATCATTCCCAATAGCAGAGCCCTCCAGGTGCCACACTGAGACCAGGTACAAATCATCAATCTCAATGTTATCAACGAATAATGCTGACAAAATAGGACAAACTCGCCTTAAATTCCTCAGATCCATGTTTACAAAGCACTACTATTAATCAGTACATTTCATGCCTTGACCAGTGGTCAGTGCCTTGTATGTATGTTAGCAAAACAGCTCCGGCCAATTCCAGGCTTGCTGGAATTAAATTTCACAGCGTAATTCATAACAAACTGTTCATGGACTAGCGCTGCTTTACAGATCATACTTGGAGTGGCACTGATGTATGGATATCCAGGTCAGGAACTAGAACATGACCAGCATCTATTCTGAATTTATGATCATTGCTTTCTTGCCTTTCTTTATAGTTTCACATGATTTTTGTTACTGTGGTTTTGTTTTGTTTTTACATATCATTGGAATAATGAAGTCTATGTTATTTTATGTCTGGATTCTTTCATTCAAAATCATTTTGTAAGATTCACCCATGCTGTTAAATACAGTTGTAGTTTGCTCATTTTCACTGCAGTGGAAGCTGTGCCTTATTTATCCATTTGAATGCTGATGGACATTTGAGTTGTTTTCCATTTTTGACTATTAAGAATACTGCTGATATGATGACTTTTTATATGTTTTCACAATTCTCTTGGGCATATAACTAAAGTAAAACTGTGAGCTAATGGGTTATGTACATGTTCAGCTTTGGTGGTTACTGACAAATAGTATATCGAAGTGGTTGTACCAATTTACCCTCCCACCAGCAGTATAAAATTTCCTTTGCTTCAAATCCTTGCTAATGTTAGCATTGTTAATGTTTAAGTTTTGCCACCCTGGTGAGGGTGTAGTTGAATTTCACTGTGGTTTTAATTGATACTTCTCTGATTATGGAGGAAGTTGAACACCTTTTTATTCACTTTGACCATTGGGGTAGAGGCTTAACCTATTCAAGTCTCTTGCTTATTTTTCTATTGATGCTATTTTTCTTATTGATTTGTAGCAGTATTTTTTGTATTCTGGATATAAACCTTTCTTCAGATACATGTGTTACAAATATATTCTCCCAATTTGCAGATACTTTTTCACTCTTTTAAAGGTATATAACATTATCTGTCATTACTCACCTTGTCTATTGAAGTTTAGAGATCCCTATAAGCAGGACTTGAGACAAGGATTCAAAGGTAAGTTTTTGATTTGAGAGTTGATCTCAGGAAAATTCGTCAAGAATAAAAAAGTGAAAGAAGACTGCTAATTGAAAGTTTACTATCAAGCAATTTACCTTGAAATGTTAATCCCACTGAGGAATTCATGAATAAATGTAGAAAGTGTACATTAGAGTTATCACATCCAAGGGGTAAGCACATTAAGTATTTTATTTTAAATTCTGTGCATCTGGTATTGAGATACTCCCAGGGACAAATTACTTCTAGCCTGCCATGTGAGCAGATGTAATAACCCCAACAGTGCAAGAAAGTGAAGGAATGAAGGGGCTGGTAGTTGCCTGGTGTTCAATGAAGTGCTAAACGTGAGGTGGTATAGACAAAGCACCAATAGCACTTACTATACTTTCTAGCACTTATAGAATTTCTTTCTCTTGCCTTAGCATATTGGCTAGAACCTCTAGTCCATATTGGATAGAAGAAATGATAGTGGTCATCCTTGCATGGATCTTGATCTCAAAGGGAAGGCTTTCACTATTTTACCATTCACAATGATGTTTGATACAGATTTAGTATAAATACCCTTTACCAAATTAAAGAAGTTCTCTTCTATCCATAGTTTGTTTTTGAAATCACAAATGGATGTTAAATTATATCAGATATCTCTTGCATCTAATGTGATGATGGTATATTTTTTCTCATTTATTCTGTTAATGTGGTGAATTACACAGATTAATTTTTAAATGCTTAACTAACCTTGCATTCCTGGAATAAACCCACCTTGTTTGTTTTGGTTATTTTATATTACAGAATTCATTTTGCTCATATATAGTTTAGGAGTTTCACATTTGTATTCTTGTATGAGATTCGTTGTTCTTTTTTTTTTTTTTTTATCAAGTTCTCTTATGAAAGTTATGTTGATTTTCTTAAACAATTGGGAAATGTTCCTTCTTTTTTTATTTTACTGAAGAATTTGTATATTTTTGACATTTTTCTTTCCTTTAATGTTTGGAAGAATTTGCTAGTAAATAGACTTTGCTGGCAAAGAAAGATCTAAACTGAGATGCATGAGTTAACCCTATTTCTGACTGTGAAGCAGCCAGAGTCATATCTATAGTAAACCAAAGGCCAAAACTATTTCTGAATAAAAGGTCATTGTTCATGAGTAAATGTCAAAATGCTAATCTTGTTTTGAGCTATTAATAACCTGTTGCATCTGTTTATAACCTACTCATGCTCTAAAATCTAGATATTCTCTTGTCTTGGAAAACACTTCATTATAACTCCAGTCCATACTTATCTGCTTTGAACTAATGTGCTATTGATGGAAATTTAACCTAATGACCTTTCTCAAATTGTTTTAATTTTTTATATGGAGATATTTTAAATTTAAAGATTCAATTTCTTTAATAGTTATATGAATATTCATACTTTTTGTTCTTTTTGCACCACCTTTGTCAAATAGTACTATTTAAGACATTTTTTTCATTTTATTTAAATTTTAAATTTTATTAACAAAGTAATTCATATTCACCTTTTTATTTTTTTGTTTTATTTTATTTTTTTAATATCTTTATTGGGGTATAATTGCTTTACAATGGTGTGTTAGTTTCTGCTTTATAACAAAGTGAATCAGTTATACATATACATATATTCCCATATCTCTTCCCTCTTGCGTCTCCCTCCCTCCCACCCTCCCTATCACACCCCTCCATGTGGTCACAAAGCACCGAGCCGATATCCCCGTGCCATGCGGCTGCTTCCCACTAGCTATCTACCTTATGTTTGTTAGTGTGTACATGTCCATGATTCTCTCTCGCCCTGTCACAGCTCACCCTTCCCCTCCCCATATCCTCAAGTCCATTTTCCAGTAGGTCGGTGTCTTTATTCCTGTCTTACCCCTAGGTTCTTCATGACATATTGTTTTTCTTCTTAAATTCCATATATATGTGTTAGCATGTGGTATTTGTCTTTTTCTTTCTGATTTACTTCATTCTGTATGACAGACTCTAGCTCTATCCACCTCATTACAAATAGCTCAATTTCGTTTCTTTTTATGGCTGAGTAATATTCCATTGTATATATGTGCCACATCTTCTTTATCCATTCATACGATGATGGGCATTTAGGTTGTTTCCATCTCTGGGCTATTGTAAATAGAGCTGCAATGAACATTTTGGTACATGACTCTTTCTGAATTTTGGTTTTCTCAGGGTATATTCCCAGTAGTCAGATTGCTGGGTCATATGGTAGTTCTATTTGTAGTTTTTTAAGGAACCTCCATACTGTTCTCCATAGTGGCTGAAACAATTCACATTCCCACCAGCAGTGCAAGAGTGTTCCCTTTTCTCCACACCCTCTCCAGCATTTATTGTTTCTACATTTTTTGATGATGGCCATTCTGACTGGTGTGAGATGATATCTCATTGTAGTTTTGATTTGCATTTCTCTAATGATTAATGAGAATGCTCTAATGAGCATTCGTTCATACGTTTGCTGGCAGTCTGTATATCTTCTTTGTAGAAATGTCTATTTAGGTCTTCTGCCCATTTTTGGATTGGGTTGTTTGTTTTTTTGTTATTGAGCTGCATGTGCTGCTTGTAAATTTTGGAGATTAATCCTTTGTCAGTTGCTTCATTTGCAAATATTTTCTCCCATTCTGAGGGCTGTCTTTTGGTCTTGTTTATGGTTTCCTTTGCTGTGCAAAAGCTTTGAAGTTTCATTCAGTCCCATTTGTTTATTTTTGTTTTTATTTCCATTACTCTAGGAGGTGGGTCAGAAAGGATCTTGCTGTGATTTATGTCATAGAGTGTTCTGCCTATGTTTTCCTCTAAGAGTTTGATAGTTTCTGGTCTTACATTTAGGTCTTTAATCCATTTTGAGCTTATTTCTGTGTATGGTGTTAGGGAGTGATCTACTCTCATACTTTTACATGTATCTGTCCATTTTTCCCAGCACCACTTATTGAAGAGGCTGTCCTTTCTCCACTGTACATTCCTGCCACTTTTATCAAACACAAGGTGTCCATATGTGCATGGGTTTATCTCTGGGCTTTCTATCCTTTTCCATTGATCTATCTTTCTGTTTTTGTGCCAGTACCATACTGTCTTGATTACTGTAGCTTTGTAGTATAGTCTGAAGTCAGGGAGCCTGATTCCTCCAGCTCCGTTTTTTTGTTCTCAAGATTGCTTTGGCTATTCGGGGTCTTTTGTGTTTCCATACAAATTGTGAAATTTTTTGTTCTACTTCTGTGAAAAATGCCAGTGGTAGTTTGATAGGGATTGCATTGAATCTATAGATTGCTTTGGGTAGTAGAGTCATTTTCACAATGTTGATTATTCCAATCCAAGAGCATGGTATATCTCTCCATCTATTTGTATCATCTTTAATTTCTATCATCAGGGTCTTATAATTTTCTGCATACAGGTCTTTTGTCTCCTTAGGCAGGTTTATTCCTAGATATTATTTTCTTTTGGTTGCAATGGTAAATGGGAGTGTTTTCTTGATTTCAATTGCAGATTTTTCATCATTAGTATAGAGGAATGCCAGAGATTTCTGTGCATTAATTTTGTATCCTGCTACTTTACCAAATTCACTGATTAGCTCTAGTTGTTTTCTGGTAGCATTTTTAGGATTCTGTATGTATAGTATCATGTCATTTGCAAACAGTGTCAGCCTTACTTCTTTTCTGATTTTGATTTCTTTTATTTCCGTTTCTTCTCTGATGGCTGTGGCTAAAACTTCCAAAACTATGTTGAATAAGAGTGGTGAGAGTGGGCAACCTTGTCTTGTTCCTGATCTTAGTGGAAATGCTTTCAGTTTTTCACCATTGAGGATGATGTTGGCTGTGGGCTTGTCATATATGGCCTTTATTATGTTGAGAAAAGTTCCCTCTATGCCTACTTTCTGCAGGGTTTTTATCATAAATGGGAGTTGAATTTTGTCAAAAGCTTTCTCTGCATCTATTGAGATGATCATGTGGTTTTTCTCTTTCAATTGTTAATATGGTTTATCACATTGATAGATTTGCATATATTGAAGAATCCTTGCATTCCTGGAATAAACCCAACTTGATCATGGTGTATGATCCTTTTAATGTGCTGTTGGATTCTCTTTGCTAGTATTTTGTTGAGGATTTTTGCATCTATGTTCATCAGTGATATTGGCCTGTAGTTTTCTTTCTTTGTGACATCCTTGTCTGGTTTTTGTATCAAGGTGATGGTGGCCTCGTAGAAGGAATTTGGAAGTGTTCCTTCCTCTGTTATATTTTGGAAGAGTTTGAGAAGGATAGGTGTTATCTCTTCTCTAAATGTTTGATAGAATTCGCCTGTGAAGCCATCTGGTCTTGGGCTTTTGTTTGTTGGAAGATTTTTAATCACAGTTTCAATTTCAGTGCTTGTGATTGGTCTGTTCATATTTTCTATTTCTTCCTGATTCAGTCTTGGCAGGTTGTGCATTTCTAAGAATTTGTCCATTTCTTCCAGATTGTCCATTTTATTGGCATAGAGTTGCTTGTAGTCATCTCTCATGGTCTTTTTTATTTCTACAGTGTCAGTTGTTACTTCTCCTTTCTCATTTCTAATTTTATTGATTTGAGTCTTCTCCCTTTTTTTCTTGATGAGTCTGGCTAGTGGTTTATCTATTTTGTTTATCTTCTCAAAGAACCAGCTTTTAGTTTTATTGATTTTTGCTATTGTTTCCTTCATTTCTTTTTCATTTATTTCTGATCTGATTTTTATGATTCCTTTCCTTCTGCTAGCTTTCGGGTTTTTTTGTTCTTCTTTCTCTAATTGCTTGAGGTGCAAGGTTAGGTTGTTTATTCGAGATGTTTCCTGCTTCTTAAGGTGGGCTTGTATTGCTATAAACTTCCCCCTTAGAAGTGCTTTTGCTGAATCCCATAGGTTTTGGGTCGTTGTGTCTCCATTGTCATTTGTTTCTACGTATTTTTTAATTTCCTCTTTGATTTCTTCAGTGATCACTTCATTATTAAGTAGTGTATTCTTAGCCTCCATGTGTTTGTATTTTTTACAGATCTTTTTCTGTAATTGATATCTGGTCTCATGGCATTGTGGTCGGAAAAGATACTTGATACAATTTCAATTTTTTTAAATTTACCAAGGCTTGTTTTGTGACCCAAGATATGACCTATCTTGGAGAATGTTCCATGAGCACTTGAGAAAAATGTGTATTCTGTTGTTTTTGGATGGAGTGTCCTATAAATATGAATTAAGTCCATCTTTTTTAATGTATCATTTAAAGCTTGTGTTTCCTTATTTATTTTCATTTTGGATGATCTGTCCATGGGTGAAAGTGGGGTGTTAAAGTCCCCTACTATGAATTTGTTATTGTCAATTTCCCCTTTTACGGCTGTTAGTATTTGCCTTATGTATTGAGGTGCTCCTACGCTGGGTGGATACATATTTACAATTGTTATATCTTCTTCTTGAATCGATCCCTTGATCATTATGTAGTGTCCTTCTTTGTCTCTTCTAATAGTCCTTATTTTAAAGTCTATTTTGTCTGACATTAGAATTGCTACTCCAGCTTTCTTTTGGTTTCCGTTTGCATGGAATATCTTTTTCCATCCCCTTACTTTCAGTCTGTGTGTGTCTCTAGGTCTGAAGCGGGTCTCTTGTAGACAGCATATATAAGTGTCTTGTTTTTGTATCCATTCAGCCAATCTGTGTCTTTTGGTGGGAGCATTTAGTCCATTTACATTTAAGGTAATTATCGATATGTATGTTCCTATTCCCATTTTCTAAATTGTTTTGGGCTTGTTATTATAGGTCTTTTCCTTCTCTTGTGTTTCTTGCCTAGAGAAGATCCTTTAGCATTTGTTGTAAAGCTGGTTTGGTGGTGCTGAACTCTCTCAGCTTTTGCTTGTCTGTAAAGGTTTTGATTTCTCCATCAAATCTGAATGAGATCCTTGCTGGTTAGAGTAAGCTTGGTTGCAGGTTTTTCTCCTTCATCACTTTCAGTATGTCCTGCCACTCCCTTCTGGCTTGTAGGGTTTCTGCTGAGAGATCAGCTGTTAACCTTATGGGGATTCCGTTGTGTGTTCTTTGTTGTTTTTCCTTTGCTGCTTTTAATATGCTTTCTTTGTATTTAATTTTTGACAGTTTGATTAATATGTGTCTTGGTGTATTTCTCCTTGGATTTATCCTGTATGGGACTCTCTGTGCTTCCCGAACTTGATTAACTATTTCCTTTCCCATATTAGGGAAGTTTTCAACTATAATCTCTTCAAATATTTTCTCAGTCCCTTTCTTTTTCTCTTCTTCTTCTGGAACCCCTATAATTAGAATGTTGGTGCGTTTAATGTTGTCCCAGAGGTCTCTGAGGCTGTCCTCAGTTCTTTTCATTCTTTTTCCTTTATTCTGCTCTGCAATAGTTATTTCCACTATTTTATCTTCCAGGTCACTTATCCGTTCTTCTGCCTCAGTTATTCTGCTATTGATCCCATCTAGAGTACTTTTAATTTCATTTATTGTGTTGTTCATCGTTGCTTGTTTCATCTTTAGTTCTTCTAGGTCCTTGTTAACTGTTTCTTGCATTTTGTCCATTCTATTTCCAAGATTTTGGATCATCCTTATTATTGTTATTCTGAATTCTTTTTCAGGTAGACTGCCTATTTCTTCTTCATTTGTTAGGTCTGGTGCATTTTTATCTTCCTCCTTTATCTGCTGTGTGTTTTTCTGTCTTCTCATTTTGCTTATCTTACTGTGTTTGGGGTCTCAAACAGTTCCCGCCATTTTTGATGTCTGTCTCCAGTGGCTAAGGTTGGTTCAGTGGGTTGTGTAGGCTTCCTGGTGGAGGGGACTAGTGCCTGTGTTCTGGTGGATGAGGCTGGATCTTGTCTCTCTAGTGGGCAGGTTCACGTCTGGTGGTGTGTTTTGGGGTGTCTGTGGCCTTATTATGATTTTAGGCAGCCTCTCTGCTAATGGGTGGTGTTGTGTTCCTGTTTTGCTAGTTGTTTGGCATAGGTTGTCCAGCACTGTAGCTTGCTGGTCGTTGAGTGAAGCTGGGTGCTGGTGTTAAGATGGAGGTCTCTGGGAGATTTTCGCCATTTGATATTATGTGTAGCTGGGAGGTCTCTTGTTGACCAGTGTAATGAAGTTGGCTCTCCCACCTCAGAGGCAGAGCCCTGACTCCTGGCTGGAGCACCAAGAGCCTTTCATCCACACGGCTCAGAATATAAGGGAGAAAAAGTAGAGAGAATTAGTAGAAGTATGAAGAAAGAAAGAAGGAAAGGAGGGAAGGAAGGAAGGAAGGAAAAAAGAAATAAAGAAGCAAAGAAGGAAAGAAGGCAAGAAGGAAAGAAAGGATGGAGGGAGGGAGGAAGGAAGGAAGGAGGGAAGGAAGGAAAAAAGATAGAAAGAAAGAAGATACAGTAAAATAAAATAAAGTATAATAAAGTTATTGAATTAAAAAATACTTATTTAGAAAAAAAAAAAGGGACGGATAGAACCTTAGGACAAATGGTGGACGCAGAGCTATACAGACAAAATCTTACACAGAAGCATACACATACACCCTCACAAAAAGAGGTAAAGGGGAAAAAATCATAAATCTTGCTCTCAGAGACCACCTCCTCAATTTGGGATGATTCGTTGTCTAAAGGAGGGAAGGAAGGAAGGAAAGAAAGAAAGGAAGGAAGGAAGGAAGGAAGGAAGGAAGAAAGAAAGAAAGAAAGAAAGTAAAGTATAATAAAGTTATTAAAATTAATTATTAAGAAAAAAAATTTAAAAAAAACATGGACGGATAGAACTCTAGGACAAATGGTGGAAGCAAAACTATACAGACAAGATCTCACACAGAAGCATACACATACACATTCACAAAAAGAGGAAAAGGGGAAAAAATCATAGATCTTGCTCTCGAAGCCCACCTCCTCAATTTGGGATGATTCGTTGTCTATTCATGTATTCCACAGATGCAGGGTACATCAAGTTGATTGTGGAGCTTTAATCCGCTGTTTCTGAGGTTGCTGGGAGAGATTTCCCTTTGTCTTCTTTGTTCTCACAGCTCACAGGGGCTCAGCTTTGGATTTAGCCCCGCCTCTGCGTGTAGGTCGCTGGAGGGCGTCTGTTTTTTGCTCAGACGGGACGGGGTTAAAGGAACCGCTGATTCGGGGGCTCTGGCGCACTCAGGCCGAGGGGGAGGGAGGGGCACTGCGTGCGGGGTGGGCCTGCGGCGGCAGAGGTCAGAGTGACGTTGCAGCAGCCTGAGGCCCGCCGTGCGTTCTCCCAGGGAAGTTGTCCCTGGATCCCGGGAACCTGGCAGTGGTGGGCTGCACAGGCTCCGCGGAAGAGGGGTGTGGATAGTGACCTGTGTTCTCACACAGGCCCCTTGGTGGCGGCAGCAGCAGCCTTAGCGTCTCCCGCCCGTCCCTGGGGTCCGTGCTTTTAGCCGCGGCTCGCGCCCGTCTCTGGAGTTCCTTTAAGCAGCGCTCTTAAACTCCTCTCCTCGCGCACCAGGAAACAAAGAGGGAAGAAAAAGTCTCTTGCCTCTTCGGCAGGTGCAGACTTTTCCCGGACTCCCTCCCGGCTAGCCGTGGTGCACTAACCCCTTCAGGCTATGTTCAAGCCGCCAACCCCAGTCCTCTCCCTGCGCTCCGACCGAAACCAAAACCCGAGCCTCAGCTCGCAGCCCCGCCCGCCCCGGCGGCTGAGCAGACAAGCTTCTCGGGCTGGTGAGTGCCGGTCGGCACGGATCCCCCGTGCGGGAATCTCGCCGCTTTGCCCTCCGCACCCATTGCTGTGCACTCCTCCGCGGTGCCGAAGCTCCCCCCTCCGCCTCCCACAGTCTCCGCCCGCGAAGGGGCTTCCTAGTGTGTGGAAACTTCTCCTCCTTCACAGCTCCCTCCCACTGGTGCAGGTGCCGTCCCTATTCCTTTGTCTCTGTTTTTTTTTTCTTTTGCCCTACCCAGGTACGTGGGGAGTTTCTTGCCTTTTGGGAGGTCTGAGGTCTTCTGCCAGCCTTCAGTAGGTGTTCTGTAGCAGTTGTTCCACGTGTAGATGTATTTCTGGTGTATCTGTGGGGAGGAAGGTGATCTCCGCGTCTTACTCTTCCGCCATCTTCAAGGTCCCCCCACCTTTTTATTATGTTTGTAATAAAAATATCTCTACACTTCTAAAATTGTTTATTATTTCTTTTTTTCATTGGTGTCACTGGAGCTTTATCAAATTTGTTGGTCTTTTCAAAGAACCATATTTGGCCTTATTGATATTATTTTGTCCTTTTTATTTTATTGATTTATGCTATCTTTTTATTTTCTTCTACTTTTTGGGCTTTATTTTGCTTTACTCAACCCTCAGCCACTCAGAAGAAAAGTGGTCCCAAATATCAGGCTTTGCACTTTGGCCTGATAATTCCTTACTGTCTTGTTAGCATTTCAAAACATTCTGAAAAATGTGTGCAAATTTTAAGTCTTTACTCAGAGACAGAATTGGTACAAATTGTCGGATCTACTATTACCAAAAGTGGAAATCCCCCATTATTTATTTTTTGACATTGTGTCATCTTATGTTTTGTTTGTTCATTTGTTTCTGAAAATTTTCTCAGTGGCTCTTGGATAGAAACAAATTGTACACTTAAAACTGCATTAATCAACAAATCAAACCTCCTAGAGTCAATATAGAGTAGGGGACGGAACAAACCGTCAGGCTGTTAACTTCTTTATGGGCTTGTATCTGTTCTTATGCTCACCATTAAAGTTCAAGAGTACATCCAAAATGCACCAATAAATAAGTGCTCAGTGTGATGGGAGATAAAATATGTGGGGTGAAATAACATTTCTATGTGTTCCTCACTCCTTCCTTACCTTTCTTTTAACATTTCTTGAAGTACTCTTTTATACACCAGACTAAATTTTTAGACATAAGTCACCCTCTATAAACTATAAACAAGAGCTTCAAATACTTGTATATTAAACAAACAACCTCTGGGCTTAAATATAAGAGGAGAAGCTTCAGATGAATATTTACCAGATAAAAAGGCACCAAGACTGAAGTAAGGATAAAAGAGCATAGCTATGGATAGCGGAGGATGGGATTGAGAACTCTGTTTTAGCTTGGGCTCCTATAATGATATACTGTAAACAGAGTAGCTTAAACAACAGACATATATTTCTCACAGTTCTAGTGGCTGGGAAATCCAAGATCAAGGTGTCAGTTGATTCAGTTCCTGTTGATGACACTTTTCTTAGCTTGTGATAGCTGTCTTCTTGCTGTGTCTCACATGGTGGAGAGAGAAAGAAAGCACCTTCTGGTGCCTTTTTTTTATTTTTTTCTTTTTCTAGTGCCTCTTTTTATAAGGGCACTAATCCCCTGTGGGGGCCTCACCCTCATGACCTCATCTTAACATAATTACTTTCCAAACAACCCACCTCTAAATGTTATCACATTAGGGGCTTCAATATATGAATTTGGGGTCACAAACACAAACACCTCTCTATAAGAGAAACTGTGAGATATGCAAGAACCACCTGAGCTAGGGAGCTTCATGGAAGCTAAGTTAGCATGACTAGTCTCTACCATTAGCATCTGGTGAGACTGTCTTGCTGCCCTGGGCTTGCATGTTTTTTGTTCCTCTTGAAATAGTCTTGTCTGCATAGTATGATTCTGCCTTACCAGGGCACAGTGCATCTCCTGTGGATACCTCACATTCCTTAGAATGGGCATTTATAAGACTCCCCACAACCTCAGTAAAGGATAGGGATTTTTGCATCCTTTGATGGCTGTTGTTGGCACTAAAGTAAAATTCCATTCTTGACCAAATTGTGCCACCATAACTAATTTGGAAAAAATTGTAATAGTAGCAGCAAAACATACCACTTCCATTCTATATGTATATAGTTCATACTTTAGTGTTTATATATGGATACATATATATTCATAACTCAAAGTTTTTGCCGTTGCAGAATGGAATAGTTCAAGAGGGAAGATAGATACACAAACACACACAGTCAGAGAAACGTCATTGGGTTAAATGTCCATCAATAGCACAGAAATTCAAAGCAGATGGGGTGGGATGGAGTTTTAAGGGAGTGTTTTTGCAAGGCATGATTTTATCTAGGTCTTGGGAAGGGGGTTCAGATGAGGGTCTCCATACCTTTCACTCCCTATCAGGGAGGAATATATTTCCAAGAAATATCCAGCAGAATTTCTCTTAGATCTTATTGAGGTACATGCCCTAGCCCTGCTGCCAGGTTTGGAAACTACCTACCAGTATTTTAGTGGATGTGGGCATTTCCAACAAGCAAAGAGGACAAGGGAAATTGTGACCAATAATGGAACCATCACATTTAGCAAGACTGATAAAGAAAATATGATCTTTTAATATTCCTCTAGGCTTTACAGTATTTTGAAGGTATCATATCACAGTCACAGAGAAGTAGGGGAAGAGAATGGTTTTGATATTAATGATGATATTAATCATAACACTAATTGCTTCCAGTAATCAACACCTACTGTGTACTAGTGACTGTAGTACTTAATATTCTGTACATGTATTATTTCATTTATTTCTTACCTCATAAGACAGAAAATATAATTCACCTCAGTTTATGGATAAGAAAACTGAGGCTTAGAAAGGTGAAGTAATTTATTCAATATCTCTCAAATGGAAAGGGATAAAATCACATTCAAACTCTAGTAATCTGTTTCCAGATTAGGAGTACCTAATGATTTACCTTTCTACCTCCCTGTGAAATAATTGCATACGTCCAATAAATCAATGGTTCTCTTCTCTTGAAAGGGTTGGAGTGTTCAGAATGTGGTATGGGGCCCATACTGACTATTTGAAGAACTGTTGTGTTTCCACAAGCTGTGTCTGACCCTCTTTATTACCCAGCACAAGAACCTGGCAGAAAAAACAGAGATAATCTATGTGCAAATCAACTGCTGAGATTTGAGGGCCTCCTGAAGATCTGTAAGTTCTTCAAGGGTGTGAATTCTATCTTTCCTGTTCAAAGTAGCATTCTCAGTGCCTAGCAGATCATGTGTTAGGCTTCGAACAAATATTTGTCATTATTACCAGTTGGTATTACTTCTGCTGACCTCATATTGCATGAAATGAAAGATGCAAGCATTTGATTTAAACTTTCTTTTTGTAGTATATTTAGAAATTGCTAGTGATTCTCAAAAAATATTACTAGAAACATAGTAAGTAAGCCAGTTAATAAATAAATTAGTTCACTAGGTCTCTATGTACCTTTTTTTGAGACAGATAGTTAAGATAGTTAAGACTTGATGGGGATAATAAGTGAGGTGGTTATGGAAGTAGAGAAGTATGAGGATGCTTATGGGTAGGGTACTATCCAGCAAGGGTGAATGTGGATAGAGCCTAATTGGGCACCTTGAAGCCTTGGGTTAGAAGGGAGAGATGTCATCAAGAGAAGAGGGAGTACAGTTATTTTATCAGTATTATTTCTGCCTGAACTCATTAAGATGTAGTAGGAAGAATTCCAGATAAAAGTATAGACCCTTAATTTTAAGTATCAGTAGTTTTTAAAAGACTTTGATGAGTTTTCCCACTGAACTGGAATTTCAATTCTTCTGCTACATAAGAAGTTCATACCTACGACTCTAATATTCTATGATTCTGAGAGAATGATTGAATTTACCACTTCACAATAACCAGAGATAACAAATGTGTGACAGACACATAGATCACCATTCCTAGCCCTATTCCTGTTGCAGACATCACTTATTAAGTGCTACCTGCTCTCCCACTAAATCAGGATGTAGCCTCAGGAATTACTAACATAGCACTCCAAGAGGCCTCTACTTTATAATCTAAGCTGGCATATAGGGCAAAATATCACTGTCATCCCAGTTTCACAAGTGGTATTTCAATGTTGATATTATTATTTAAATATTTAGGGTACCATTTTAACTTTCTATTGCTATTGTAACAAATCACCACAAATTTAGTGGCTATAACAACACCAATTAATTACCTTGTAGTTCCGTAGGTCAGAACTCCTAAAATCAAGTTGTCAAACAGGGTTGTGTTCCTTCTGGAGACTCTAGAGGAGAATCCTTTCCTTTTCCAGCTTCTAGAGACCACCTGCACACATTGGACATGGCCCTTTCCTCCCTCTTCAAGGTTAGCAGTGAACATCTTCAAATCTCTCTGACTTCCACTTCCATCATCACATTTTCTTCTCTGACTCAGCATCCTTATTCTAATGACTCTCATAATTATACTGGGCCCACCAAGACAATCCAAGATAATCAGCCCATCTCACAATCCTTAACAATCACATCTGCAAAGTCCCCTTTTCTATCTAAGGTAACATATTCACAGGTTCTAAAGATTAGAACATGCACATCTTTGAGAAGGCATTCTTTTTCTACCACAGGTGCTTAAAGTTTTTTCAAAGCACTTCTTTAATATGTTCTTTAGATCTCATTGTTTATTCTTTTAAATATCCTCAATAATGGAAATATATGCCCCATAACCAGCTAAATATCTTTTGTAATCACATTTGATAATCAAACTAAGCAAAATTTTGGATCAAAAATAGGGTTTACCTACAAAATAATGAGACAGATTTTCTTTTGGAGCTACTAATCTGGTTCTGAAAATATTTCATAAGGAGATGACCCAGAAATGTAGAAAAGAAAAATGCTATTAAAATAAGTATACAAAATTCCAAAATGGATGTTCTGAATGGCATAATCATGTGGATGTGTCTCTTACCAGTCCAAGCATAGTGCCTGAGTTTCGAGTGGTTGTACTGCTGTTCACTGTAACACCAGCACAAAGCCTGGTTCCTACAAACATGCCAAATGATTGCGTGGATAAGATAATGGTATAGATACCCAAATATGTGTTCAAGTGAGTTGACAGATATAAAATTTTGTAAAAATGGAGGTATCTTAATACACATCCCAATATCCTAGGGAATGCCATATTGATATTCAAGCATGTAAATTCTATTATAACAGGGATTGCTTCACTTCTACTGTCTGCTTTGCTATTTTAATCAGATTTAACAGTAAGAAAAATATAGCATCCTTTGAAAGAAGGAATAATGAGTGCAGTTTTTGGTAATTTTAATCACTTGTTAGCTGCTTTCCTGAGAGCCCCATCTGCCCTTCTAGCCCATCTGCTAGTTGTTAACACTTAGTCAGTCACTTGACAAATCCAAAATATGAACTGAGATGGGAGTGGGAAAGTGAAATCATGGTTTCTGATGATTAAATGTGATTGACACACACACACACACACACACACACACACACACACATGCACGCACGCACACACACCAAGATACTCCTATTCAGGCTCAGCTTGAGCGGGACCGGGAGCAAATTTGGTCCAGGAATATATGTCAGAACGGCTAAGGGAAGATGCACTGAGGCAGGTATTCATGGTTTTGCTAGGTATTAATTTGTTCAAGCATCAGCGTTTCTTTTTCATAGAAGCTGATGATCAAATTACTTTATTGGTTAATCATCATTACTATAAAAAAGAGACAAAATCTGCTCCAGTTTCCCAATGGAGGAAAATGTGGCTTTTGGAAATGTTAGACTGATTTACTTAACACCAATATTTATCAATATTCAGAACAAATTCTTTAATGGATCGCTTGAATGTACTCAGGAAGACTGTGGAGTCTTCTATTCAAATGGAACATAGTAACTATCCAGGTGAGTCTTTCTTATTTTAGAGCCAAGAAAACCAACATCTAGCAAGGTCAAGGGAGTTACTGTGGGACATTTATAATGATTATCAAACACTGTTTACACAGTAAGTATCCTTTTTTCTGGTGGAGTAGAGAACATCCTTCCAAATTACTCTCAAACCTTCTCCCACTCCAAGACTCTGAGCTATGGGAACTCCACCTGAGAGATTTTCACTTTAGTTTGAAATTTTTAGTAATGAGATGGCTTGAACACAATCAATGATGAGATAATCTCTTTGAGGGCAACTCATTTTACTGGACAGTTTTAATTGTTCGAAGTCATTTATCTTTAGAGAAAACTTTTGTCATTTAAATCCAACTCGTTACTTATTTGTTAAACGCAGTAGTATCAGTTAAAGTGAGTTGGACTTAGTTCGTGTCACTTCATAGAACAGAATAAAGTCTCTCAACTGGAAGGTGCTAGAAAGCAGAATTTGTCTTAGTATAAATAAGAAAGAGTTCAAAAAGTAGATTGCCAATAGGAGAATGTTTAAATGCTTCAAATAAAGTGACTAGAGTAATAGAGAAGATGTCTTTTGAGGAAAGATGTCTTTTACATTTCACCAAACTTAGATGTTAAAATAAGGAATTACCAAGCATCTACTATGTAAAGTGCACTGATAGATTGTGTGGAGTTTCAAAATGGAGTGTACAACAAACTTTCTTTCTTAAAATGCTTCAGAAGCCAAAATATAAAAACATGAACATCTACTGTATTATAAGCCTTTTGGAGAATTCATGGTATTTAATTAAGAGGTTGGGATAACCACAAAGAGCAGGAAAAGTCAGAAAAAATGAGGAAAAAAATGAACGGTAAGAAAAAGAGAAATGGGTACCATGAAGCAGATTGAGTGTGGAAGTGTAAATATACACGCTATGATCAGAGGTAAGATTGTCCAGGTTACAGGGCTGTTTTAGAAGAGCTGTGGCTATAATACTGGAAAGGTGATTGTGAATAGATGTGTTATTGCTTGAAAGGCATATTTTGGAGGGTGAACTTTATTCTTACACAGTTGGGAACCATTTTGTGCCTTTGCTTGGACAGATAAATAGTACGATGAAAATGGTACTGAAAGGAATAAATCAGGATGTGCTTGAATAATGAAAATCTGCAGGGAGCACAGTGAAATAGGCTGCACACTTGGAGGAGAATGGAAGAGTTCTCATGGTGGGGAATATGCCGTAGGTCACTTCAACCACTCCAGGCATCAACAATTGCCTTAACACTCATTTAGCTACTTGTCTATGTCAAGTAATGAGAATTACCACTTTAAAGCCTTTAGCAACCTAGCAACCACAGAACCATAAGAGCGTTGTTTATCCTCTCCTTGTCCAGCCTAATCATACATGATTCTGTTGTTTCTTACACTGAATTGGAAAAAAAAATCTGTTGGAATACACAGTAATATTAAACTTTTCAAGCAGACAAGGTTATTAAATGACTTTTAGGTCATGAGAACTCGTTTTCATCACTAATTAGTGTCTGGAATTGTTAGAGGACATGTGTCTTGTCCCTGCACTATATTTAGAGACTTGGTAAATGTTACAAATACAGGAATACATATATATTTCTTTACAACCATCATACTTTCTGAGCATAGGTTAATAAATAGGATTTAGTTGCATTTACAATTGCTGTGGAGGTACAAATGTCAGAAACGTTCACATAGCTTTCTAGTTTGGTCAAATCATAACCTTAACCATGATGTTACACTTTCTTTCTTAGAAAATATGTTCCACTTGTTTAATTTCATGTTAATTTTCCTATATTTATAACTTTCTCTCATAGATTGGGTGAGGGTAAACCTGGAATATGATAAATGGTAATGTTTTAGACTCTTGAGCCCTATTTTCCTCTACATGATCTGCTAGTAATATTAATGCCCTATTAAATACATTCCAGTACTATTCTGCAAAATCCAAATTAATTTTGCTATAATCTTTGTTTAATTACAGCATTTAACTTAAATCTTATAGTTGGCTATTCAAAGTGAAAGCTTGTTTGCTTTTAATTTAAAAAGGAAAGAGAATATTAATTGTGCAATTGACTTTTCTTCTGGCCATTGTGATTGCATAGTAAGGCAACTCATTGATGCGATTTCCAGGAAGGTCCAGCTGCCTAACCAGAAATTCTCTCCTACCTTCTTCTTATGATAGCTAAATGTTGGTATTAATCACTCATTAATTCTTTTATTCTTTCCATAGTAATTAAATGACTATTTTGGTCATTGTATGGGCCCAGCTCTTTACCAGGAATTTAGAGGTAGTGAGTATGGAGTAGCATACAACATGTATAAGAGAGAGACCCTAACATTGAGTGGCTCAAATCAAATAGCACTGCAGAAACACAAATTTCCATTTATCATAGAATGCAATGAGTTTTGTAATAGACATGTGATGAGAATAATGGTAGTGTAGAAGAAGAATTAGCTCACTCTGCCTAGGAGAGATTGGAAGACTCCTCAGAGAAGTGTGGGGCGTTCAAGGGAAGAAAGGTCACTTGGAAGACATCATCAAGGTAAGAACACACAGATGTGGCAAAATTAGGAATATTCAATGACAGGTGACCGGCTCTTTATGGAGATGAAAATCAAAGGCAATGGAGTGGTGAGCAGGGGAAGTTCGCAAAACAGATAAAGTCCAGCTTGTGGATGTCTTGAATATAATGATTCAGTGAGTTTGTTTTTAGCTGAAAGAGGAAAAACATGCTTCTAGAAAGAAAGAGAGGAATCACAGGTGGGGCTAATTGAGGAATAGAATTGAGGAGTAATATAGTTCTGGTTATAAAAATGGAGGAAGGGAGACAGGAAGGAAAAATGTGAGGTGGAACAGAGATAAAGGTGAATTTTGAGATCATGATAATAGAGATTATTATTTAGAAATGTGTTTTTATACTCTTTAGTAGCCCTCTATCAAGAGGCAAAACCTCTTTGGGTATAACAGGAAGCTCTTTTTAGCAGTAGTTGAGAGCAAAACTCTTAAGAATGGTGGGTGGGAAAACTAACTGCCTGGAGCAGCAAGGGTGACACGGAGCCCGGGATGGGGATGTGGCAGGGAAGTGAGAGAGGGACTTGGAAAGGAAATTTTTAGGACCTGAAGGGTAAAATTCACCTCTTAAAAAACTTTTTAAAGAGCTGGAGCTGGTTCATAAGATAAAACAGTGTTTACCAAGTGCTTGGGTAATCTATACATGAGTGTGTTTATTCTTGTCAGCTCCTCTGAAATGTGATTAGCCCATTAAGCACCACTGGATTACCCCACTAGAAGTCCGTCAGGATGTTTGGGCACTGAGAGAGTACAATAGCCCAGCTTGCCTTAACTGAGATTTCTATTCATACTGGGCCTTTAAAGTATTATAGTGTAATTAGGGAAGCTATTGCACAGATATTTTGGGATGCTGGTGTAACTTATATAGTTATAGAAATATGAGCAAACAGGATTTAAGAAACT
Organism: Globicephala melas; assembly: GCF_963455315.2. Classification (NCBI taxonomy): domain Eukaryota; kingdom Metazoa; phylum Chordata; class Mammalia; order Artiodactyla; family Delphinidae; genus Globicephala; species Globicephala melas. The sequence continues at coordinate 32,047,986 of NC_083326.1, read as the reverse complement.
CCAAGTGCACCCTACATCTTATTGGGAACCCCTGGAACTTCATTCAAATCCTCACTAACTAAACATTAGATTTTATATGGTATCAAGAGGGAGGAACAAGTTAGTATGAATAGGTTAATTGTGGTGAAATTTTGGCATGCTCTATATTTGCCACAAGGTATGAATTGGTATCCCAGTTTTGTCAATTGCAGTCCTCAATTTTTTTTTTATTTTGTACTAGATTTTTATTGGACTATAATTGCTTCACAATACTATGTTAGTTTCCATTGCACAACAAAGCAAATCAGCCATATGCATACATATGTCCCCATATCCCCTCCCTCTTTAGCCTCCCTCCCATCCTCCCTATCTCACCCCTCTAGGTCATCACAAAGCACCGAGCCAATCTCCCTGTACTATGCTGCTACTTCTCAACAGCCAATTGTTTTACATTTGGTACTGTATATAAGTCGATGCTACTCTCAATTCGCCCGAGTTTTGCCCTCCCACTCCATGTCCTCAAGTCCATTTCCTATGTTTACCTCTTTACCCCTCTCTGGCAACTAGGTTCATCAGTACCATTTTTATTTTTTTTTTGATTCCATATATATGCGTTAGCATACAGTATTTGTTTTTTATCTTTCTGACTTACTAAACTCTGTATGACAGACTCCAGGTCCATCCACCTTACTACAAATAACTCAATTTCGTTTATTTTTATGGCTGAGTAATATGCCATTGTATAAATGTGTCACATTTTCTTTATCCATTCATCTGTTGATGGACATTTAGATTGGTTCCATGTCCTGGTTATTGTAAATAGTGCTGCAGTGAACATTATGGTACCTGTCTCTTTTTGAATTATGGATTTCTCAGGGTATATGCCCAGTAGTGGGATTGCTGGGTTATATGGTAGTTCTATTTTTAGTTTTTTAAGGAATCTCCATACTGTCTTCCATCGTGCTTGTATCAATTTACATTCCCACCAACAATGCAGGAGGTTTCCCTTTTCACCACACTCTTTCCAGCATTTACTGTTTCTAGATTTTTTGAAAATGGCCATTCTAACCAGCATGAGGTGATATCCCATTGCAATTTTGATTTGCATTTCTCTAATAATTAGTGATGTTGAATAGCTTTTCATGTGCCATGTGGTCCTCTATATGTCTTCCTTGGTGAAATGTCTACTTAGGTCTTCTGCCCATTTTTTAACTGGATTGTATTTTTTTTTTTTTTTTGATATTGAGCTCCATGAGCTCTTTGTATATTTTGGAGATTAATCCTTTATCTGTTGTTTGCAAATATTTTCTCCCATTCTGAGGGTTGTCTTTTTGTCTTGTTTATGGTTTCCTTTGCTGTGCAAAAGCTTTTAAGTTTAATTAAGTCCCATTTGTTTATTTTTGTTTTTATTTCCATTACTCTAGGAGGTGGATCAAAAAAATCTTGCTGTGGTTTATTTCAAAGAGTGATTTCCCTATGTTTTCCTCTAATAATTTTATAGTGTCTGGTCCTACATTTAAGTCTTTAATCAATTTTGAGTTTATTTTTGTGTACGGTGTTAGGGAGTGTTCTAATTTCATTCTTTTACATGTAGCTGTCCAGTTTTCCCAGCACCACTTATTGAAGAGGCTGTCTATTCTCCATTGTATATTTTGGCCTCCTTTCTCATAGATTAGTTGACCATAGGTGCATGGGTTTATCTTTGAGCATTCTAGCTTGTACCATTGATCTATATTTGTTTTTTGTGCCAATACCATACTGTCTTGATTATTGTGGCTTTGTGCTGTAATTTGGAGCTGGGGAGTCTGATTCCTCCAACTCCGTTTTTCTTTCTGAAGATTGCTTTGGCTACTTGGAGTCTTTTGTGTTTCCATACGAATTTTAAAACTTTTTGTTCTAATTCTGTGAAGAATACCATTGGTAGTTTGACAGGGATTGCACTTAATCTGTAGATTGCTTTGGGTAGTGTAGTTATTTTCACAATATTGATTCTTCCAATCCAAGAACATGGTATATTTCTCTAGCTGTTTATGTCATCTTTGATATCTTTCACCAGTGTTTTATAGTTTTCTGAGTACATGTCTTTCACCTCCTTAGGCAGGTTTATTCCTGGGTATTTTATTTTTTTTTTGTTGCAATGGTAAATGGGAGTGTTTGTTTAATTTCTTTTCCTGATTTTTTGTTGTTGTTATACAGGAATGCCAGAGATTTCTGTGCATTAATTTTGTATCCTTCAACCTTACCAAATTCATTGCTTAGTTCTAGTAGTTTTCTGGTGGTATCTTTAGGATTTTCTATGTATAGTATTATGTCATTGGCAAATAGTGACAGTTTTACTTCTTCTTTTCCAATTTGTATTCTTTTTATTTCTTTTTCTTCTCTGATTGCTGTGGCTAGGGCTTCCAAATCTATGTTGAATAAGAGTGGTGAGAGTGGGCTTCCTTGTCCCGTTCTTGATCTTAGTGGTAATGCTTTCAGGTTTTCACCTTTGAGTATGATGCTTGCTGTGGGTTTGTCATATACGGCCTTTATTATGTTGAGGTAGGTTCCCTCTCTGCCCATTTTTTGGAGAGTTTTTATCCTAAACGGGTGTTGAATTATGTCAAAATCTTCTTCTGCATCTATTGAGATGATCATATGGCTTTTATTCCTTAATTTTTTAATGTGTTGTATCACATTGATTGATTTGCATATATTGAAGAATCCTTGCATTCCTGGGGTAAACCCCACTTGATCATGTTGTATGATCCTTTAAATTTGTTGTTGGATTCTGTTTGCTAGTATTTTGTTGAGGATTTTTGCATCCATGTTCATCTGTGATATTGGTCTATGACTTTCTTTTTTTGTGATATCTTTTTCTGGTTTTGGTATCAGGGTGATGGTGTCTTTATAGAATGAATTTGGGTATGTTTCTCCCTCTGCAAATTTTTTGAAGAGTTTTAGAAGGATCAGTGTCAGCTCTTCTCTAAATGTTTGATAGAATTCACCTGTGAAGCCATCTGGTCCTGGGCTTTTGTTTGTTGGAAGATTTTTTATCACAGTCTCAATTTCAGTGCTTGTGTTGGCCTGTTCATATTTTCTGCTTCTTCCTGGTTCAGTCTTGGAAAGTTGTGCTTTTCTAAGGATTTGTCCATTTCTTCCAGGTTGTCCATTTTATTGCCATATAGTTGCTTGTGGTAATCTCTCATGATCCTTTTTATTTTTGCAGTGTCAGTTGTTACTTCTCCTTTTTCATTTCTAATTCTATTGATTTGAGTCTTCTCCCTTTTTTTATTGATGAGTCTGGCTAGTGGTTTATCAATATTATTTATTTTCTCAGAGAACCAGCTTTAGTTCTATTGATCTTTGCTGTTGTTTTCTTCATTTCTGTTTCATTTATTTCTGCTCTGATCTTTATGATTTATTTCCTTCTACTGATTTTGGGTTTTCTTTGTTCTTCTTTCTGTAGTTGTTTTAAGTGTAGGGTTAGATTGCTTATTTGAGTTTTTTCTTGTTTCTTGAGGTGAGATTGTCTTGCTATAAACTTCCCTCTTAGAACTGCTTTTGCTGCATCTCATAGGTTTCGGTCGTCTTGTTTTCATTGTCATTGTTTTCTATGTATTTCTATGTATTTCTTTATTTCTTCTTTGATTTCTTCAGTGATCTCTTGGTTATTTAGTAGCACACTCTTTAGCTTTCATGTATTTGTGTTTTCTACAGTATTTTTCCTGTAATTGATTTTCAATCTCATAGAGTTGTGGTCTGAAAAGTTGTTTGATGTGATTTCAATTTTCTTACATTCTCCAAGGCTTGATTTGTGACACAGGATGTGATCTATCCCGGAAAATGTTTCATGTGCACTTGAGAAGAAAGTGTATTCTGTCACTTTTGGGTGGAATGTTCTATAAAGATAAATTAGATCTGTCTGGACTATTGTGTGATTTAAAACTTGTGTTTCCTTATTTATTTTCTGTTTGGATGATCTGTCCATTCATGTAAGTGGGGTGTTAAAATCCCTTGCTGTTATTGTCTTACTGTTGATTTCTCCTTTCATGGTTGTTAACATTTGCCTTATGTATTGAAGTGCTCCTATGTTAGGTGCATAAACATCTTTAATTTGTATATCTTCTTCTTGGATTGATCCTTTGATCATTATATAGTGTCCCTCCTTATCTCTTGTAACACTCTTTATTTTAATGTCTACTTTATCTGATGCAAGTATTGTTACTCCAGCTTTCTTTTGATTTCCGTTTGCATAGAATATCTTTTCCATCCCTTCACTTTCAGCCTGTATGTGTCCCTAGGTCTGAAGTGGGTATCTTGTAGACAGCATATAGATGGGTCTTGTTTTTGTATCCATTCAGCCAGTCTGTGTCTTTTTGTTGGGGCATTTAATCCATTTACATTCAAGGTTATTATTGCTATGCATGTTCCTATTACCATTTTCTTAATTGTTTTGGGTTTGTTTTTTGGGTCTTTTTCTTCTCTTTTGATTCCTGCTTAGAGAAGTTTCTTTAACAATTTTTGTAAAGCTGATTTGGTGGTGCTGAATTCTCTTAGCATTTGTTTGTCTGAAAGGCTTTTGACTTTTCCATTGAATCTGAATGAGATCTTTGCTGGGTAGAGTAATCTTGGCTGTAGGTTTTTCTCTTTCATCACTTTAAGTATATCCTGCCAGTTTCTGATGAAAAATCAGCTGATAACCTTGCGGGGATTCCCTTGTATGTTATTTTTTTTTCCCCTTGCTGCTCTTAATATTTGTCCTTTGAATTTATTTTTTGTTAATTTGATTAATATGTGTCTTGGAGTGTTTTTCCTAGGGTTTATCCTGTATGGGACTCTCTGTGCTTCCTGGAGTTGGGTGACTGTTCCCTTTCCCATGTTAGGGAAGTTTTCAACTATAGTCTCTTCAAATACTTTCTCAGACCCTTTCTTTTTCTCTTCCTCT